>NC_056737.1:889085422-889203267 GCF_019279795.1 Protopterus annectens
CAGTTTTAGTTCTAAACACAGCTGAATGAAATGGACGTATACTTCTTTATTATCTCCCTTGTCTGGCATGCTGACACCATACAGTTTTGATATACAGTGCCAAAAGAAAGTAGACATCTAAAGGATGACAGATCTCCACTAAATCAAACTTATTTGATACAAATGCTGGGACTCTCACACAAACCGTTATACATGCAGTATCCTAGTACATACCAACAACAGAGGCTAGGCAAACCCTGATTTGAAGAGGATGTAATCTATAAGAGAATGTCTAGAGCAGTGTTAAAAATATTGGCTAGTCTGAAGCCCTAGCTTTAAGCCAATGCCACTTATCAGAAAGCTGCAACTCACGCATTTTGGAAAAATTTCCACTATTGCACACACTTATGAAATTTCCACCGTTTACACCAGTGAGTTAGAGCCATGGCTGGTGAAAAAAATTACACAGAATTTTTTCTGATTTTACCCATGTTCATGTGCTATAAACCATCTGATAAGGAACAGCACCTCTTCAGTTTCCTGTATATTATTTGGGACCATTGTATTTGACCAAATCTATGTTTCAGTTGTTTTCTTTCAATTGTATTTTCCTATTTTGATGTAGATATTCTGGTAGCTGCAATGATATACAGCAAAAAGTAACTGTCTTATTTTTTTATACATTAGTTGAATTGTCATTTAAGACACAGGCAAACATGCATTTATATAAAAGAAAACAAACAGCATTAACATGTTCCTGGTTACTTACATTATATATCACATATGTTTTTTGTATAACTACCATCAAGCCGACTTTACATAAATTGCTCATTTCCTGACTTCCCCTTAATCTCACTCCTCCTCCTTCAAAATATTATTCTGCATGCATTGTTCCCACAATTTCCATTTTTCTTTATGCAATTTGCCTGTACCCCTTTCCAAAGATCCCTCCTCCAGCTCTTTTATCTCTGTTACAGTATTCATTAATTCAAATACAATTGGTTTAGGCTTTTATTTCCATTGTTTAGTAATTGCTTTTTTGGCAGTCACCAGAATTAAACTTAGCAAGGCCTTACTATGTCTAGACAATTCAGATATTGTATCCCAGCTCAAAAAACAATGTCCTTAGTTACACCCATTTTCTCACCCAGTATTTCTGACAGAGTACTCTGTAGTGAAGATTTGAAGCCTGCCAACTCATTACAGTCCCAAAACATATGTCCCGAGTTACCTCTTGCTTCCCATCACATCTGCAACATTTGCCAGCTACCTGAGGAAAAATTCTTTGGAGCTTGCTTGGGGTATAAAAATATCTATGCAAACAAGTAAAAATCCTAAAACTTCCAGACTTTTTTGCAGCCATACTCATGTCCTCCTATTGTTTATCCAGTCTCTCATCCCAATCTTTTCTAACCTCCTCTAACTGATTCCTATAGTTTTTGTGCAATTTATCATATATGTCCTACTAATTATCCCCTTTCTTACAGCAAATTCTGTTCTGGATTCACCTAAAAATTCTACCAGAGTAGATATTTTACTTAGGATTCTGATATCCATTTATCTTTGCCTATAATCTGATATCAATCCCTGATAGAAAAGGCAGTTTCTACCCTACAGTCTAAATGTCTTCTTGGCCTCTTCCCGTTTTATTACTTTTCCCTCTCTAGTTATTTGATCCCATTACCTAAGCTCCATTCCAGTTTTTTCCCAATAAATTCCAGCCCCTTCCTGCCTACTCCCTGTACCCCTAATTGCAGTCATGCCTACTGGCAGAATCTTCTTTCTCCATTGTCGTGTTGGCTTAATTCTTAGAATACTTTATGTTACTTTATGTACATAGCATTCTGTATGGATGTTGTTATTTTCCTTAAGGATCTACATCCAAAATTCCACTTTCACTTTATTTCTTGAATTTCCACCATTTCATCATCATACCTTTCCTTTTTGAATCATAGCTTTCTGCCTGTTATAGGTATATGAGCCTTGACAGTAGCTCTAAAATATCCCTTTAAATCAGGTAATCCTAAATCACCTTGTTCTGTTGGAAGTAACAACCTATCCTGCTTCACCCTTGCCCTCTTCCCCTCTCAGAAAAATTCCTTCAATGGTTTATTAAGTATTACCCACAACTTCTCCTCTGTTTGATAAAAATTTGCCTGACCTATATAAAAAACTAAAGGGGCAAAAACCATTTTCATTGTTTGTATGCTGCTATCCTCATCCATAAACAAGAGCTTCCAGTTTCTCAGTTTTTGTTTCATCTATTGTTTAGCCTCTTTTCACATATCCTTAGCTGCCATAACAGAATCATGTTTAATCCATGAACCTAAATACTTAATTTTATTGTGTCCCTATAAATATGGATACTGCTGGACAAATGCATGTGTGGGTATATAGTTTACAGCTACAGCCTTTGTCTTATCTTCATTAATTTTATATCCTCAAAAGACAAGGAACTGTCTCAAGATGTTCCGCAATACTAAGATGTCCTTTCTGGTTTTATCAGATACAAAGTAATATTGTCTGCAAATAAAGACAACTTTTCTTGATTGTCATACCAATTACATCCTTGAATTTCTGAGTCCCTTATTTTCTTTGCCAATGGCTTAAATATAAAGGAAATGGAACAAGGGAAAGAGAACACTCCTGCCTGTCTCCTCTTTTCAGACACAACTTGTCAGAGAGGAATCTTCCCACTTTAGCTGTTGCCTTTGATCCCTAATATATCCTTTTAATTGTCCTTATTATTGCATCAGGGAATGCAAATGCTTCCATTGCAATACTCATAAAAAACACAGCTTACTCTGTCAAATGCTTTATCTGCATCAAGACCCACCAACAACAGTAGCATTTTCTTATACATTGCAACACTGTGGATGATTATTGTTCTATTAATGTTATCAAATATTTGCCCCCTCCACAAAACCATATTTATCCACATCTTTCAATTTTGGCAATACCTTTGCTATTCTTTGAGCTATTATAAACATAAACACTTTATAATCAGGGTTTAAAATTGAAATGGGCCTATACAAAGCAGGGACTGATAGCTGTTTACTGACTTTAGGTATTACTGCCACCACAGCTTGCTTCCAAGGCATCGGTGCTTCCCCTCCTTTTGAAATACTGTTAAACAAAACCTTCTAAACATTTATCTCTTTTTTCCCTCATAGCTTTTAAACTTCCATGAGACTACATCTATTCCTGGAGACTTTCTTGTAGATTGTACATTACCATTTTTATCTCATCTCCTCATATTGTAACTGTTAATTGCTCAGCCTCATCTAACTCTAACCTTGATATACTTATTTCTTCCATAGATATTTCCATTTGTGGTCTTCCTTGATTTTCACATTTCTCTGCTCTGTACAAATTTTCATTAAATTTCTGGAATATCTCTAATACCTCCACAAGATCTCTGGTTATTTTTTCTTGTTATAGGCTCCCTAGGTTTGGTAACATTCCTTTCTATTTTTTGTTGCCTAAGTCATTGTGCTAAAAGTTTTAGAGCTCTGAACATATTATAAAACAAAAAAAAAAAAAACAACAATCTTTCTAAACTCATATTATCTAGATATTCCATTATTTTCTCTTTAGGACTCTGCTGTTGCACCTCTTCTTGTTATGCACAATTCCTCTTCTTTTTCAATACATTAACCTTTGTCAGTCCCTTTGTGCTTGTCAATTTGGTTACTTTAGTTTGCGTTGGCCCATTTGGTCACTTTAGTTTGCATTGATCTCTTAGTGGCATCAATTTGGTTCCTTTGTCAGCCCCTCTAAATAATTCATGTTACTTCTTAACCATATCTGGTTTTCTTTTATTTCTACCCCATTTATAAACTCCACTTTCATTTTTTCCCACTCACTAGCTGTACCTTCTGAAGAAATGTCTATCTTCCCTAATAACTGTCAAATAATTTTCACTACCCATTCCTTAAACACTTTTCTTTTTAACAAGTAGGTAGGGAAGGCTAGAGGTCTCATTTTTACTTCATTACCCTGCATTTTATCTTAGTTTTTGTTAGCACATAATCTGAAATAATTATTGCATGGGTGTCAGAGCTTTCAATTAAGTGCATATGCTCATGTGAAATATAATTTCTGTCTAGTTGTAAATTATCTCTTTAGTTCTTACTAATGAATTCATGTCTTCTGTACTAAATGTCTTAAGAAATCTACCCTCTTTTTGTTATGTTTTCCCTTCTAGGTCCTCCAGCTATGTCCTGACAGCTGCAAGTCAAATTCTAGTCCCCACTTATAAGTAATATTCCATGTTGAAAGATCATTATTTCTCCTCAAATCTTTTAAGGTCCATAATAGTAGTTTTAGGTGGAATATAAATACAAATCTACTTTTATTATATTTTTCCATTTCTATCACTATTGGAGTTCTTGCAATTAGTATACATATCCCTTTTTCTTTTGTCCCAGACACTCTGATGAATATTTATCATGTAACCTTTTCTTTATCAAATTCATATGCTCAATCATTTCTAAATGTGTCTCCTGTAGCATTTCTATTTGCACTCTGCATTTCTTAATATAATTTAGTACTCTTTCCTTTTTGTCTATAACTGTGAGGCCATTCACATTTAAAAAATAAGATGGATAGATTAGCCATTATAAGAAGTTATTATTCCTACCTATTACATATGCCAACTTTTTAAAATATATGTTTACAGCTTCTGTGTTGCATGTACCCACTAATGTTTAGTAGACCGGTATTTTGTATAGCTGTTTCTTGTCATCTGCTTTTGAACCTATGCCACATTTTACAAGACTTTTTATTTTAATGAAAACCCTGAAACAAAAAAACAAGCACTCCCCAGAATACCTCATAACCTATTAACTTAAAACAAACACACACAAAAATAAGTACATCTTCAAATAATGAAGATTAATCCTCCTGATTGGAACAATTCCCAAAACTGACAGCTGTAAGTACAGGCATTAACTAACCTAAAATGAAGGTTGTCCATGCTAAGTTATATGTTACACCCTGTGCACCTACTTAAACTAATTGCCATTTGTTCTTGTCTTATGTTTATCCCCATCCCAGATATGAAAAAAAAACAGATTGTTATCAGAAGACATTAACTTTCACCCTTAAAAAGTGCTGTGGCTTTTAGTGCCTGAACCTGTAGTCAGCTTTTCTCCATGGAAACATAAGAACAAAAGGTATGGCTGCCCTCAGCTTCAGATTTTGCAATTGACACTAACAATTTATTTGCTACAGGAACACTTTTCATTACATTTAGTGTTCTCTTATTTACTTGCTTACAGAAAAAAAATGCTATTAGATTAAGCCAAAGACCTTGATTCAGATATTTACCTATGCAAAAGTAAGAGAAAACATATCAGTTGTACATATATTATAATTTGTGCATGTTTACACCCCATCTCTCACTTCAACAACCCAGATTACAACATATTAACTTAAACATGCTTTTGTCTAGGCGTTCCTCTCCTTTTAGATTGTAATGTCTATATTTCTTAAAACTAAAAAAGAAGAAAAAAGTTTTTGTTTACTTTGGCATTTTTGTCACATAAAACAATAACTGAAAATGATTTACTATATAACATTCCATTTTTATCATGAAATGCTGTATACAATTATTATTAAGATCAAACATTGTTTTACTTACAGTTATCTTTTTCTCCATCCCCAGTGTCCTTCTAAACATTAATGACACAAAGATGGATATATGCTTTTCAGTTCCCCACAAGTTTAACAAAGTCAACAAAAGTCCAATCCTTCCACTTTTTGTTGTAAAGCCATATTTTAAAATGTGACCAATGTTCTGTAATATGTGATTTATTCACTATTTTCAGTGTTGCTGGTTTTCTTCCTGTTCATCTCCATCTCCCAACACCAGACTCCTGTTTAAGTCCAAGGTACTCTTGAGTCTGCAAGTCAACTCCTATGTTTTTTTCTGTTTCTCTAGCATTTTCTTTGTAGTATTGGAAAAGGATTTCATTGACAAAGTCTCTCTATGAGCTTTTTTATCAGTAGAATGTAAAGCAGAGTCTACTTCTGGTTGATGGCTCATGTTTTGTCAGTCAAACTTTTTGCATTTCTTAATTAGCCTCTTCTGTATCAAAAAATTATTTTGATCCTCCAGGAAAAATATTCTGAAGTCAGCTGGATACAGCTGCTTCAGTCTCACACCTGCCTCTTGACATTCCCTGATTGCTGAGATAAATTTGCTTCTCTTCTATCAGGTGTACAGTGAGTAATCATTTTCCACAAACACTCTACTGTCTCTAATTTTTAATACTTTGCCCTTCCATCACAGTTTTGTCAGGATCAACTATTTCTGCTGGTATGACTGCATGTATACTAATACAGTTCGTGGCTGCTTTCCCATGGCCAGGTTTGGAGCATACACATGATGTGCCCTTTCAGTTAACATGTCCTGCTGTGAAAAAGCAGTCCTGTTGCTTATTTGTGCTTTCATAAAATTAATACAGTCTGTTTCTTCCAGTTTCTCTGGCACAGCAGAAAATCCTAGGTTTTCCTTCTGTGCTCTGTCCTTTAACTCTACCATTTTTGAAACAGCTCTTCTTGTGCAGTCTTATACTCAGCCAACCTTTGCTTCATTTTGACTTCTGATTTTGCAGTTGTGTCAGTTCATCTGAATAGCTGTTTAAAGCTTCTTCTATTTATTTCAAGCCTTTTGTATTTGAGTTGATATATTCATTCAATTTTTCATTTATTTTAATCAGCTTTCAACATATTTGATTTATTTTTCCTCTATATTACTGGAAGCCGTGTCTTGCACCAAAGCTGGAGTTTGCACTGCTTTTTGCTGAACAGCTGCAGGATTCTTCCCAGTTATTGTTTTCTCTTCACATTTTCTAGTTGATTTTGTTTCAGGCTCTCTAAGTTTCTTCTTTGCTGCAATCCAGGCAGTGTTCCTATTAGCCAGTAACTGAATTTACAAAAAAACTGGCAGAGTTAATGACCCTCATCTCTCAGTTTATTTTTTCACACTGGGAGAGCTGAAAGTAAGGTGTTGATCAGTGTGGAACCATCTTAGAAGTCCGAAGTAACTGTTTTATATTAGTTTGTTACACGTTTCTAAGCTGGGTGCTGGACATTCCTTGTGTTTTTCTTAAACTAATTCAGTCTGATATATGACAACACAATGATATGGAACTGTCCAGCACTATATATGATATGCCAATAGTATACACTATGATTTTTTTTTCATCTCAAGATGTAGTGTTTTAGTGAAACATCATTGTGTGAAGTAATTTTTTTTTTTATTGCCAGTTCTGCCTTAACATCAGAGATAACAGTGAAGAAAAATCAAGAACTCCTTTGTAAATAAATTATCACATATATTTTAGGAATGTACCTTTCAGTGTCACTGCTAACATGGAACTACAGTTACATGTTTTATTTAGGTGCTCTTGGCCTGACAGAATGCTTCAGCTTGTTGTCATCTGTAACTTTGCTTAACTCATTCCCCCCAGTGGAGCTCTAGAGGTTTGCATTGTAACTTCTAATGGGTGGGGCCTAAGCTTTTGATAGAATCAGATAATGTCCTCACATTTCAAACAAATGTTTATATCTATGGAACCATAGGGGTCATTAAAGAAATGTAAATTGCACTTTAATCAGCCCGAACTATTTTATAATGGCAGTATTGTTTAAGTTGTAGGTCTTAAACTGGATTTGATAAGTCACATTACACACAACAACTGTTAAGTTTGTAATATTTTTTAGACAACTTAAAATATCTCAGCAACCTCTCAAGTTACAGACATAGTGTCAGCAGCATTTTATTTATCTACCTGAGAGCTTTCAAATGGTGCTAAGCAGTTCTGTCCGTGCTGCTTGGTTGTTGTGATATTTAGAAAATCATGAAATGTATGACAATATAAATATTACATAAATGATTAATATCTCTTCATTTGCACTAGACAGAGATCAAATAACAGTACAGTTGTATTTGCCATTGTGTAACGTTTAACATAAGATCTTTTAATACTTTGTATGAAGCATGGTTTTGGAATTATTAATGTAGATAAAAACAAACAATATTTGATGCCTAGAGGCATCAGTAGGATGTAACTGCAGAAATACCTGGAGATGTTACTTTTTTCTGTAATGAGTTAAGAGAAAGAACATGCATTTAAACAAACATTTCATGAAGTACCAAGATAAAGCCTCTTTGACAAGTGCAGAAACTTGGTAAGTATTTGGTATTTTACTTAAAGGAAATGAAATATTCCTGCATCTACTGCAGATCTGTCACTGTCAGTTAATAAACAGCAAAGTAAAGCAGCGTGGTGTGGAACTGCAGAACTATTCTGCCATACTTTTCTGTGTAATATTGCACATCTCATTCTATTCTATGAAATGTGTAACGGTTATGTTTCATTATACCATGATCCCCCCAAAACTTGCACGCTGATTGGCCAGCGTGCCCATTGTAAATCGAGTTATACTAATGGGAAAGGGCCGCTCGCCCGGACTTTTTTCCATTAGTATAACTCATTTTTTAAACACTGTCGCTATGTTAAATGGGTTTAACATGCGAGACAGCTTTAAAATAAGCAACGGAGATCTCCGTTGCTTATTTTGCTGTCTCGCTATGTTAAACCCATTTAACATAGCGAGGCAGTAGTTTAAACAACGGAGAAAGCAAGATCTCCGTTGCTTTTTAGTGTTTCGCTGTTAAATGAGTTTAACATAGAGACAGTTTTAAAATAAGCAATGGAGATGTCCGCTGTTTATTTTAAAACTGTCTCGCTATGTTAAACTCATTTAACATAGCGAACACTAAAAAGCAACGGAGATCTTGCTTTCTCCGTGCTTTTGCTCAACTCTGATGTACTGCGCAGGCGCAGTACATCAGAACTGCCGCAGATGCCAGACATCTGCGGAAGGGCAGTAAACAGGCATTATACTATGCCATTATTTAAGAAAAGTAATAGTTTCTTTTCTTAAATAATGTCATGGTATAATAGCAATAACCACTTCTGGGTGTGGTAATGCTAATTTACCCATGGTTGGCTTTGTTTGTCCTCGGGCTTCACCTCGACCAAACCACACCAACCATGGGTAAATTTAGCATTACCCACACCCAGGCATGGGTTATTGCTATACTAGTCCATGTTTCCAACTAGCAGAGTTAATGTTTATGAATAATAGTTCTAAACCTTTGCATTAAGTTCTCAAAACTAGTTTATGTTAGTAGCCAGAAACAGTCAAGCACATTTAATAATCAGCATTTCAAAATAACTTTTCTCAAGCAGTAACCCTTCGTGACCACAGTATGTTGGCAAACTGCTTAATGAAGAAGCTCAACCTAATCTATGAGAGGGCAGGTATATTGCTCTTCGCCTAATATCAGTTTACAAGCTAAACAAAGACTAATCTGAGACAGATGAGATATGAATTTTTGGGAAAATGGAGAATTAAAATATAACCAAATAATTATTTCATCTTACTTTCACCAAGCCCTACAAGTTTTAAGTTCACTGTTCATGAAGTTGCAGCATGGCAGGTTGGGCACCCAAAAGTACTGGATGGGAATCATGATGAAACAGCTACTATGAAATAGTGTGGGGGATGGAGACACCCCAGGTTTTGGTGACTTAACCACAAATGCACACACATACACCCATACATATACACAAAGTGTGCCTGCATTTATGTGTATGTGTGTCTGGTGTACAAAAAGTATTACAGCTTCTAAAAAGAGAAAAAGAGAGAACTGTATTAGCTTCATTACCTTTTCCCACGTGCCAGTACAAATTTGCAGCTTACTAGGGCTTTCTACTTAGTGATTTACATCACTGTCCCACAGTACTACGTTAGTCCTTCTGAGCTGTTCATAATAAACACAACAGCTATACAGGCTAAAAAGCCACAGAATAAACTTGAATCTGAAAACACCACAATAACAGAAATAGCAGCACTGTTCATAATAAAAAAAAAACACCACATGCATGATGAGGCACAATGGCAGACTTCAATGCCTGTCATACACACACACACACACACATATGTATGTATATATATATATATATATATATATATATATATATATATATATATATATATGTGAGTAGTTCTATGTAGCAAAATGATTTAAGATCACAATCCCCAGAGTAGAGAATATGCTTTTTCCCTGGGGATTCTGCAGTCTCAGAGTGTTATATAAAAAGAGAATGCTCTGGTACTCTTTAGTAATTTTGCAGCAAATTTCTTGTAGAAAAACATAGGATTGTTTTACATGACACATCTGGTGTTAATTAATGTTATGCTGTTAATTAAATGTAATCCTGGCATTAGTGTTAAATAATTATTACACTAAAGTCCTGCTCAACATGTTATGTTACAAACAAAAAAGTTCAGAGAATTCTCATCAGATATGCAATAATAAGCAGTGGGTAGTGATTTTTCTGTGATTTATGTATCAGTAACACAGCAGTTCTCTTGCTGCAGTGGAATAGCAACTAATTGCATGCATTTGTATATATTGTCACTACTGTTGCAAGTCAGCAGTTGTCTCTGTTTTAAGTACTGTATTGCAAAATCTACTTTGATGAGCTTTGAAGTGAGGAATTTGTTAAATTTTGAAATACTGTTTTTACATTACATTTTCCACTGTACAGATTAAGCTTAATTCAGCAAAAACAGTTTTGTGAATCATGGTTAACTGTTCACAGTTTACTAAAACCTTGCCTGTACCAAAGTTCACAAAAAAGTTCAAAAACAATTGTTTTCAACAATCACATTGAGGGGTGGTTACATTCTTTTTAATTTAACATAATCCATCACATCAACACAAAAATAGATTTTTCTGACAAAACAAACACTTTATTTTGTCTGAGGTTTGGCCAAATCATTTCAAGAAACGGTGTCAGCAGCTGTAGGTTTTGGTGAAATGTGATCAGCAAAATCCATTTTTATGAATTGCTTCCCACTGTACTTGTTTTGAAACTGGAAGTTAACTATACATTAACAATTTATTTACTTGAATAATAAGGTAGTCAGTTGTTCTTAATGAAGGAAACTATGCAGGCTGCAAAGTTATTCATGACAGGCTGACAAGCATCACAACTTTTATCATAGTCTGAATCTTAATTGCATTTCTAATTGAAATCTTTTTTTAATTAAACCCAAAGGAAATTGACTCTTATGCCACCGAAATGGAGAACTTCTAATGCATCATATTTATCATTGCTGAGAATACTTCATATACAGTGAATTGTTTTATTTAATGTAAGAAAAAAATCTGATATTGTGTACAGTGAAACAGATGTAATTCAATGATCCTGAAAAAAAAAAAAAAACATAAGTTGTATCTTTATTATGCAGCTGCCTTAAAAACATTAAATGCCATGGGGCACAATATCAGGTCAGTAAAAGGATGTTATGTTGCACATTCAATTGCTTCTCTGTATAGTTTGAAAACATTTTTGTCCCAAATGTGCTTGGTCCTTTAATGTATGAGTCATTACCGTGTCTGTAACAGTAGTTATCATTTGATATTTTTGCCAGAGACTTTGCATGACCCAGGTGTTTACATGTTTTATTTTCAGAATTTGATGGAAATAGTTTGCACAAAAATATATTTTGATCTAATTGAGAAGAGATTTAAAAATCATTTTCATATTATTACTGTAAACAATATAAATAAACCCAAAGTGTACAGCCAACTGTGTGTAAACATCACTAGTCATGATCTCCCTTTGACAAAGCCAAGCTGCTTGGGATCAAGAGTTTGGAAGTTGACAACATCCTTGTTTATAAGTTCCATGATAATGCGTTCCATAGTCTTGCAGATCATTGCCTGGGTCGGCGGCCTTTGTGTAGGAGGATGACAGTGCAAACCTCCATTCTGCTGGGATCAAGCTGGTGCACAGGCTTTGGTGCTGAGAGCTCTTGCTTGAGTTCATGTAGGATATAGCCAGGGATGTTGAAACTGTATTTTTTGCTTTTGAGAGGGCATTAATGACCTGCTCCCTGGTGATGAGGTTACACAAATTGACAGGCTTGTCAAAACTTTAATACTTTCATATTTAAAGAATTTAGACTTTATCAGAAAACTGTAAACACTAATAAATTTGATACAGTTTGTAATATACAGAAAAAAAATTAAGAACAGTATCATGTTGTTGTATATCTTTTTTAGGTGGATTGCAGTATCAAAATAATATTCTAAACAGTCTAAGGTTTGCAGACATGAAATGTATAGTTTTCATTCAGAATGAGGTCAGTCAAACAGTTTTTGGAAGTCACGTAGTTAAAGATAGCATCCAAATAATGATCCTGTATGGAATATAACCGATTTTCAGATGCTTTACAAACTATGTGCTAGATGGTTGTGGTGGTGCAGCAGTTAGTGTTACCTTCTCACACCAAGAGGTTCTCCGGTTTGATTCTCAGTTGGAGAGCCTTCTGAGTGGAATCTGCATGTCCTCCCTGTGGTTCACTGAGTTTTAAAGATATGCAGGTAGGTGCACGCACGTGCGTGTGTGTGTGGGTGGGTGTGTGTGTGTATGTGACTTCTGTGAAGGTTGTTGCCAGGCTGGCAACTTGACACCATGAAAACTTCACTGCCAATCAATCTGCGGACTGGTGATCTGCTGTGGTGACCCCTAACTGGAAAAAGACATTGCTTTATTACAAACTATATGCTCATACAAGTATCTATGTCTCAACATATCTGAAAAAGCCAGACATATTCTGATATATATATATATATATATATATATATATATATATATATATATATATATATATTTTTTTTTTTTTTTTTTTTAATGGAAAGGGCTGTTGACAGGACTAACAGCATTGTTGTTAATACTGAAAACTGCTCCACATATATTTTTTCATTTTTGTTTTTCCTTTCAACGCTTCCCTTGTTTCTTATTAAAAGTAATTTTTATCAAACTGGCATTTTGGTTTTAAAGCATTATCTGTCAACTGTACATTTCCTTTCAGACTATTTAAAACTATAATGTCATAATTCCAGATCACAAATCACTCCTGAAAATGGAGGCATGTGGTTGAGTGTTTAAATAAGGTCAGCAATATAAAAGAAGCAAAATTAAATCATATGATCTGTTACTCATCCTGTGTTCAAGGAAACTGGTATATACATTCCAAGAAATTTTTAACCTAATGATCAGTAAAAGAACCGATCGAGGTATAAAAGCTAATGTCATGAAAATATCATCAAAAATAAAACTGATACAGAAAGTGCAGTGTGTTGTATTAATTATCGTTAATGATGCTTGTGTATTTATGTTCTGAAAATCATTATAACTTTATTGGGAAATGTTATATGAATGATTGATGCCTACACATTTTATGCAGTTAGGTCTCTAATTATAATGATATGCTGTCTACATTGCACTTATTTTCCAAATGGGTGTGCCTTAAAACAGTTTACCTGAATGGTCCTTTTGTGTTCTTTGGATTCCTTTATTTGCTTACTAGTCCAACAATGTAGTCAAGTGCAACCCTTTTGCATGGTGCACAGTCTTTGGAAGTGGTTGAATGTTTTACTTCCCTGCCTTCCCTCTCCCCTTCCCCACCACTGTTTCTCTATCATCATCTCATATTTTTTTTCCCCAGTGTTGTAGTATTATAGTGTTTGTCTCCTTATTCTACTAGGCCTAAGTTGTCTATGAATGCTCTATCACCTGGTTTCCCACGAACATGTGGTGCACTGCTGGGGAGAGGCGGCCCCCTTCTGTCTGGCCTCCGACCCAGTGATGAGTGCTGCTCCTCACTGACCTTGTGGCTGGCTATCCCTGGCCAATCAGAGATCCGTGGCAGTGTGGTATCATTACTTCTAGGTGGGATTCTGACTTAGAGGAGTTCAGTAATAATCCCACATACAATAGCTTCACACCATTGTCTCCTCAGTCAACCACATATGCCAAATGTCTAAACCTGTGGTTCTTCTAATACTGAGCAGGATTACTATCAGAACAGCACTTCATCAGTAGGGTAAAATGAACCTGTCTGACAATGGCCTAAGCCCCACCTCATGTTCCCTTGTCAGGACTGCTAAGGACCTCCACCAGAGTCTCCTCTGGCTTTGCCCTGCCCAGGCATATTTCACTATCTTTCAGGTCCCATCAGGTATGCTCATGCTCCACCTCCACAATGGAGTTTCCTTTTATTTTTGCTGCTCTGGCTGCTCTTCATATTACTGCCAGGAACGTTTTGTGTAGGCTTTGCCCCATCACCTCTTGTCTCCCGTTCAAGTTTCTGTTATGTTATTTATTTCAAATGTCATTATTCTTTGTGTTTATGTTATACTGTTCCTGCTCACTACTCTTGTTTTCAGTTCCCCAAACATAGTATTCCCATGTGACTTTTTTCTCAGATTTTGTATGCCATTTGCATTTTGTATCGTAATGTCCTAACAATGCTCTGTTTAAACATGTCTGTAAACATAATTCTGCTTCTTTTTATTTTACTGTCATTGATTGCCTTGTAGGTAAATGTAGGGATAAATCAGGATGGCATGATTTACTTAATTTCAAGGAACGTAAATGGATCATTAAATTAGGGGCTTTATTCCCACCTGGTCTTAATGACCAATTCTAATGCATCAATGAACTGCCTTTATGTTGCTATATATATAAATACACTTATATGAATGGATACTATGTGTTTTTGTTAACTCACTGAAGAAGGTTATCACAGCTGAAACCGGTTTGAGACAGGCAGTTGGGCTTACTACCCTCTACCTAGCTATGTGTTTTTTATATTAAATTCTTTGTATTCTACCTTTTCCGCTGGCTATTTTTGTACTTCAGTCATCCCTGCTTCCCATACTTTATGAGTCTATTTGCATTCCCAAAACATGTATAATCCCTGCCTTCCTGCTTCTGTCTCTTCAACATGCATTACCCATCTTTCTCCCTTTCCTCTCCAGTGTTGTTGGTGAGAGGAGCCATCTGTGTAGGATCCGTAGGTGTTGGTCCTCTATCCTATGGATTTTTTTTGCTTCTCACAAAACATTTTGTCTATCTAAATCCCCTCACAAAACTAACTCCTATCCCCCCAAAGTAAAGCTGCTGACATGATCTAGAGTAAGACTACTCTCACATTAATATGTTCTAAGAGCATGATTTACATTCTTTTATAGAAATCCATTGTTAAAACACTTGTAGTTTTTACAAATGATGTAAACTTTTTACTGCAAAACTCTAGCTACTGGACATCGTTAATCTTTAATCTGTTACCTTGACCTAGGCAAAGCCTTTGACACTATTCCCCAGTCAGGCATAATAGATAAACTCTCCCAGCTAGGCATCAACCCATATGTTACCAGATGGGTATCTAACTGGCTCACTGATAGAACCCACTCAGTCAAAGTAGGGGAAGCCACCTCTAGTAGTAGACCCGTAATGAGTGGTGTACCCCAAGAATCGGTCTTGGGGCCTCTACTGTTTGGGATATACTTTTCTGAGGTGCACGCCAAAACCAGTGGTCTGTGGCTGACCAAGTTTGCAGATGGCTGCAAGCTGGGTGCTGTCTTAAATTCCTCTAGTGATGTGAACATCCTCCAAGAGAGTCTTACCCAAACTAATGACTGGTGCCAGAAGCATGACCTCAAACTGAATGCAAAGAAATGCATCACTATCCCCTTTGGAGAAAATGTCATCCCCACTAATTATCACATTAATAACAATGTACTAAGCATGCAGTCAGTCTTGAGAGACTTGGGCACCCAGGTTGATAACAACCTGACTTTTGACCACCACGTTGCCTCCATTGTATGGAAGGCTTTCTACATGGCTCACCTCATAAATAAGAGTATTTCAATCATGGAACAAGGAGGTCATAACATCCCTGTACTCCTCCCTTATCAGACCCATTATTGAGTACAATGGCCCTTATGCATGTACCTTGCCAAGCACATGCAGCAGTTGGGGAGACCACAGAGGTTCCTGACCAGGAAAATCCAGGTTCTTAAACACCTATTCTATACAGATAGGCTAAATGCCCTGTCCCTCTACTCAGTCTCATACAGACTGCTCAGAGGTGACCTGCGCTGGCATACAAGGCCATTTCAGACCCAACCTTGATGGAGTTGCTGTATATCCATAAGACAAACTCCATTCAGGCAACTCACATACAAGGCCTTAACCTGGTCTGTGACATTAATAGAACTTGTTGGTAGAATATATTTGTGTTCCAAAGAGTCCCCTGTCTGTGGAATAGACTCCCTCTCCATGTCAAGCAGAGTACCTCTCTAGCTCTCTTTAAGAGGAACCTGGAAGGCTGGATGGGAAGCAGGGAATATACCCCTGGAATCCCAACTGTGTCCCTGCTGGACAGGGGAAACAGGATCTGACTTTGATGGGCAAAATTCTTGGCTAAGCTTATAGGGGCTTCTGGGCCAATAGCCTAGTATCATCCTATGAACCTATGTTGTAAATGTAAATTCTTAACTCATTTTATGCTGTAACAATTGTAATCTATCTGTGTATGGATATAAATGTCTAAATGTTAAGCTTTTCTTCCCGGACCTCAACTGAAAATGGGTTCTATGACCCATTTGGACTATCCTGGTTTACATATGTCAAATAAATAAATTATTACCTTTTCCCCAGTCTAGTATGAAGGACCATCCCTGTCTAATCATTCCCCCCTCAATTCTATGTAGACCATTGTACTTTCTGTTTTCTCAGGCCTTCTACAACTGCTCAAGTTCCACTTGCTCACAGACCTCAGTCTCATAGCTGGGAACTTGAGTGTCTTGCAGATCTCACAAGCTGCTACTCATATTGAAACCTAAATATGTATTTGGGCAACATGTGGCAGACATATAGAAAGAGTGGAGCTGCATGGTGCTGTTCAAACACATATTCAAGCTTAAGTAAACTAAGTGCAGCAGCCATCGCATCCTTCTCCCTCCCTGCAGCAATTGAAAAAGAAAATTATAGATGTTAAGTTGTCAATCTCGCCTTCATTCTTGCTTGATGGGTTCGGAGCCGATCCTCGGCTCCGACTCGGCACTTGCTAAGCTCGAGAGTCACTTTTACTGGCTCGAGGCAGCCCCATATCCCATGATGCAAGGCGGTAAGTACTCAGATCTCGTTTGCCGCTTCGCTGATGAGGTCCTCCTTTTGCCAGCTCCTGGTAAGTGTTTTAGATAATACTATTTTTGCCCCTTTTTCACTTAAAACTTGAACTTTAACATTTTTAGTTTAGATTAAGTCCCTTTCTGACTAGAAATTCCCTCACTCCTTAATTTTTTTAGTCAGGCCTTCTCCCCTCCCATCCCCCCCCTTGTTAGGGTGTGTGTGTGTGTGTGTGTGTGTGTGTGTGTGAGAGGTTAGTTATCTAGTTTCTTTTAGGATAACTGGTTCTTGGGACTGTGTTGTGTCTGTTTTTCTGCAACCATGTCCAAAGAAAGGGTCTCAGGCTTCAAGAAGTGTGACTCGTGCTGTCAGAAGATGTCTCTGACAGACGGTCACACTTCTTGCTTATACTGCCTGGGACCTCTCCACCTGCAGGACTCCTGTGCGATTTGTCATTCCTTTAGCCAGAGAGTCCTGCAGGAGAGGAGAAACAAATTGATTTTAAGGGGCCTACTTAAACCGGAGGGCTCTCCGGCTAAGTCGGCTCCGAGTAAGACTTCCAAGTCTTCCAAGGCCCAGGCTTCTGTGTCTAAGTCTGCAGCCTCGGTTCCGACTCTTTCAGAGTCTAGATCGGCTCCGGCTGGAGCCGATCCTGGTTTGCACAAACCTTCGGCACCGATGGCTATCGGTGCCGATTCTGGTTCAGTCACATCGGTGTCGGCTCAGACTGGTTCCAATCACCATGTGGCTCAGGCTTCGGTGTCGGCGGCGACCGGCTCTGACACCCTTACCTTTATGTCTGTATCGGCTCCGGCCGGAGCCGATGCATCGAGACCTTCTGTCGGTGCCGAAAAGTCTTCGGCTCCGACTGCATCCATGGTTTCGTCGGCTCCGATGGTTCCTTCGAGGAAGAGGTCCAGGTCCCCTTCCTTGGAACCGATACTCTCGGCTCCGGCCTCACCTCTCCTCTCGGAACGGAGCCATCAGAGCCGATCATCTAGGTCATCCAGGCTTTCTGACCATGATTTAGAGAGGGTGGTCAGTAGATTATTGAAATCACAGGCACTGGCCCAGATGCTACATAGTCCGTCTCAACAGACGACTATTAGTCCACACCCCCTTGCAGTTCCTCCTTCGACTCTACCTCTCTTCCCCTTGGAGCCTCGGCCTTGGTGAGCTCGGCTCCGACATCTGCCTCGGAGCCTTCCCTTTTGGTGGGCCTGGAGTTCCGGTTTCTTCGGAACAGGTTCTCTCGGACCTCCCTGGGAGGGGAGCCTTCGAGGTGATGAAGAGTGTGCTAGCCACTGGACTCAGCCAGCAGTCTGTTCCCTTAGCTCCTCCCTCTACGGTGCCTGTCGATATCTCTGCCATCTCTCTTGCTCCCGGACCCAGAGATCCTCTGCCTCAGGTTTCCCCACTGGGAAGAACCCCTCTTCCGAGGATTCTCCTGATCAGTCAGGGGATCCTCCGCGAAAGAGGACTTGTAAGAGGAAACACGTAGACTCCCCGAGTATATCACTTCAGATACCGACTTAGATGAGTCGGAGGGATCCCCAAGATCCCCCTCTGAGGATGTCTCCTTTTCAGACATCCTAGAACTCCTTAAACAGAGGGGAAACTGGCCCTCCAATAATCCCTCTGAGGATGAGTCGGTATACCTGGAGGCGTTTGGATCTCGGCCCTCCACCTCCTGGGTGTCTCTGCCTTTCGACCCCCTTATGCAGGTTATTGCTCGAAAGGCTTGGGCTGCTCTTGACTCTGTAGAGCCAGTTCCTAGGAGGCCGTCTAAATTTATTACTGCCCCTTCAGACAAGCAATTCCTTACGAAAGGTGTCCCTGCTGATGCCATGGTGGTGGCTGCTGCCACTAAGAAGGAACTTGCAGATCCTTCCATACCTGTCCATCCTCCTAATAAGGACTCTAGGACCATGGATAGGTATGGTAAGCAGATGTTTTCTTCAGCGACCTTTGCTATGCGCTCGCTGAATTACTTATGTCACTTCACCAGACTCCAAAGGGACATCCTTAAGGAGCTAGGTGAAGTAGTACAGGATCCCACAGCTGCAGGGGCTCAAGAAAAAATTGCTTCGCAGCTAGGAACCCTTAATTCTATTGCTAACTCCTCCATGCGACTGATATCATATGCAGCAGATGGAGCGAGTAGGGCCGCAGGTACAGGTGTGGCTCTTAGACGCCAAGCCTGGATGCGGCTCTGTAATTTTGCAGATCCCTTTAAGGCGTCCTTCACAAACTCTCCCTTTGATGGGTCAGCTTTGTTTGGCCCTCAAGTGAAGGAAACATTGACCAGGTGTGAGCAGGACGGCAAGACTCTTTCTGCCGTAGGGGTCCGTTTTTCCACCCCTTCTAGACCTTACCCTAAAGGACAGAAGGGTGGCAAAATGTGGTTCCGCAAATCCCAAGGAGTCACACTGGATACACGTGGTCAGTTTACCCCTAGAGGCAGAGGGGGTAACAATAACAGATGCCGCTCTAGAGGCAGAGGGGGTCCACAAAACCAGGGAAGCAGAGAGCCTCTCTCTGACAAGCCGTTTCAGCATCCTTGAGATGTTGCCCGACTGTCCATCCTTGGAGGCAGTCGGGGAAGACTATCACTGTACCCAGAAGCCTGGCATTCCCTCACTCAAGACAGATGGGTACAGTCGATCATATCCGAGGGTTACAAAATTCCTTTCGAGGAAAGTCCCCTTTCTCACTCAAATTCCCTTCCAGATGTACCACCCGGTCTAAGGGAAATTGCAGAGTTAGAAGTGTTAAAACTTCTACAAAAAAGAGCCATTCAGCCAGTTACAACAGACCATTCAGAGCCCGGAATCTACTCAAGATTCTTTTTGGTCCCCAAAAAGACGGGAGACTGGAGACCAATATTGGATCTCAGCAGACTCAACAAGTTTGTGAGAAAGACAAGATTCCGAATGGTCACTCTTCAATCAATTCTGCCCTTCCTAGAGAAGGACAACTGGATGTGCTCAATAGATCTTCAGGATGCGTACTATCACATAAAAATTCACAGACGCTCCAGAAGGTTTCTCCGCTTTCGGCTGGGGTCCAGTCATTTCCAATTCAGAGCCCTGCCCTTTGGTCTCACTACAGCCCCCAGAGTGTTCACCAAATGTATGGCAGTGGTCACGGCTCACCTGAGATGTCAAGGATTCCAGGTGTTTCCGTATCTCGATGACTGGCTCCTTTCAGCCACCACCAGGCATCAACTTCTTCAAGCCAGGGATTACACAATAAATCTTTGCACTCAATTGGGAATTTCGATCAACTACGAAAAATCCTCCTTATTGCCCTGCCAGTCTATTACTTTCATAGGCGCAAACTTAAACACTGTTCGGATGTCAGCTACCCTCACAGATCAAAGAATCTTAGATATACAAAGTCACATGAGGATCATCCTAGCCAGCAAGAAAGTACAAGCCAGAATGGTTCTAAAGGTGTTGGGCCTCATGGCTGCAGCCATTACCCTTCTTCCCCTGGCCCGCTTCTATATGCGCCTGCTTCAGTGGATGTTGTTCACTCAGTGGTCTTACCAACAACATCCTATGCGTCACCAAATACTGGTGACACAGATTTGCAGGAATCATCTGTCATGGTGGATTACTTCTCCCCAGATTCACCAAGGCAGATCTTTTGTACCCCCAGCCCCGGTAGCCACTGTCACTACGGACGCCTCCCTGATCAGGTGGGGGGGTCATTATCAGGGCAGGATGGTTCATGGGACGTGGCAACCGTTCGAATACCACCTGCACATAAATGTCCTAGAGATGAGAGCAGTGCTTTTAACGTTGCAAGCCCTCAACGACTTTCTTCCCTTGGGGACAATTGCAGTCCACACAGACAACATGTCTGTAGTATGGTATATCAACAAACAGGGCGGAACCAAGTCCTACCCCTTGTGTCGAGAAGCTCTCAGACTTTGGCAATGGGCGATCTCCTCTCATCAGTTTCTGGTAGCAACGCATATCCCTGGGAAAACCAACATTTTTGCGGACAGATTGAGCAGAGCTATTCTCATGCCTCACAAGTGGTCTCTCAAACAATCTATAGTGGAGGAGATTCTTCTAGAATGGGGCCGCCCATGTTGCGATCTTTTTGCTACTCCCCAAAACAGCAAATGCCCAGACTTCTTCTCTCTCTTCCCACTGCCAGGCCACCCCCCCAGAGACGCTCTAACCCAGGATTGGCCCCAGGGACTTCTTTAAGCCTTTCCTCCTTTTCCTCTGATTCCACAAGTACTCCAGAAAGCCACCATTTTGAGAGCCAAAATGATTCTCATTGCTCCTTATTAGCCTCGACAAATTTGGTTTCCGTTCCTCCATCGTTACCTTTTGGTGCAGCCTTGGCATCTGGACCCAGTGCCAGACCTTCTGATTCACCAATCGGGTCAGCTGCACCGGTCTATCCCTTCTCTCAACCTCACAGCATGGTTGCTCCACTTCCTTCCTTAGCCAGGCTTCCTATGATCTCTAATCCTGTTAGAGACATCATAGTAGCTTCCTTAAAATCCTCCACCAGGAGGATTTATACTAGCAAATGGAAACGTTTTTCTTATTGGGCAAAAGCCAAGAATATTGATCCCTTTACTTCTCCAGTACAAGCAGTTTTGGATTTCTTAGCGGAAATTTTTCACGCGGGCTCCTCTTCCTCCACAGTCAAAGTTCAGTTAGCTGCTATCTCGAACTTTCATGTCGGGTTCGCAGGTCACAACATTATGTCCCACAGGCTTTGTAGAGCCTTCTTAAAAGGAATTTTTCTCCTGAAACCTCAAATCAGGAGTCCTCCTCCTCAATAGGACCTAAATTTAGTGCTGACATCCTTGATTCTTCCTCCCTTCGAGCCAGCTGTTTCATGTTCCCTGAAATTTCTTTCATGGAAAACCTTATTCCTGGTTGCTATTACTTCAGCTAGGAGGGTATCTGAACTTCATGCTCTCTCTGTTTGTCCCCCCTATTTAGTCTTCCACAAAGACAGAGTATCATTGAGAACTAATCCGACCTTTTTGCCTAAGGTCGCCTCAAAGAGTAATTTGAATCAGGCTATTGATCTTCCTGTATTTTTCCCAAACTACTCAAACAGATCGGAACAAAAGTTACATTATCTTGATGTTCACCGCCAACTCAGATATTATTTGGACAGAACAAAACAATTCAGGAAATCCGATCAACTCTTTGTTTCTTATGCTGATAACAAAAAAGGCCTTCCTGTCTCAAAAGTGACCTTATCTAGATGGCTTTCTTCTGTCATCTCCGAAATTTGTCAGCTCAGGGGAAAACAGCTGTGCTCGAAACCTAAAGCGCATTCAACCAGAAGCTTAGCCACTTCCACAGCTTTTCAAGCTAGACTTCCATTAGACACTATTTGTGCAGCAGCCACTTGGGCCACTCCTCATACCTTTGTTTCTCATTACAAATTGGATTTGGCCTCCAGGGACAGAGCCAGTTTTGGCTCTACAGTTCTCAAGAGTCTGTTCCATTGAGCTACCCAGGATAGAGGCGCTAGGGACGCGGTCCCATCAAGCAAGAATGAAGGCGAGATTGACAACTTAACATTGAGAAGTTATGTACCTACCATAACGTTCCATGTTAGTTGTCTTCTCTCGCCTTCTTTCTTGCGACCCTCCCTCCTTCCCCCTGGCCTGGACAGACCTTTTTCTCTCTACATGGAAGAATGCTTTTTTAAGACCATACAGCACTGGTCCTCCAAACCATCCTTCAGGCTTTTCTCTCCTTCTTTCTTCCTTTGGGAAGTTTTTTATGCTAGGTGTTATTGCCTATAGACAACAAACGAGATCTGGGTACTTACCGCCTTGCATCATGGGATATGGGGCTGCCTCGAGCTGGTAAAAGTGACTCTCGAGCTTAGCAAGTGCCGAGTCGGAGCCAAGGATCGGCTCCGAACCCATCAAGCAAGAAAGAAGGCGAGAGAAGACAACTAACATGGAACATTATGGTAGGTACATAACTTCTCATTTAGGTTTAGGGAGTGAGAGGGGAGTTTATGGTTCAGGAGATATCAAGGAATTTATGGTTAGGAAGTGGGAGAGGATTTTAGATTAAGGGAGCAAGAGGGAAGTTTAGGATTAGGGAGTGAACTTAGCTTTAGGGAGTGTGAAAGAAATTTAGGTTTAGGGAGTGAAAGGGGAGTTTAGAGATAAGGAGCTATCATGGAATTTAGGTTTAAGGAACAAGAGGAAGTTTTAGGGTTAGGGCTTGGAAGCGAGGATTCGGGTTAGGTTTAGGGACTGGTGGGAGTTCTAAGACTTGAGTTAGGGTTCTAAGACAGTTTTTTAGTTGTTGAAAAAGGGCTTTGAAATTTATACGGATTGGGCTATTGAAAGGTAGTGCACTTGCCATTTAAAGGAAGTGACAATGAGCAAGTCAGCTTTGAGGTAAAAGTATGTGAGTCCTTGTAATAGACGCCTTGTTTGAAGGTCACTGTCAATTATCTTGCATTTCCTTGTTTGATTTTCTTCCACCTTTTCAAGGAAGCCTTTCTCACCTTCCTTCTGCCCTTGTCTCCTGTCTCTCATTTTCTCTTTTCCTTTTTGCCCAGATGCTTCCTAGTATGACATATCCCCGCCATTCTTCCTTAGCAGGTGACACTCTTCTGACTGCACCTTTCTTGTTTTGAATTTTTTCCTCCTGTCCTCTTTTTCCATTGCCAGATCTTCCTTTCCTTTTATTCTGTGTTTCTTTCTTCTGTCCTTCTTTTCCCTGTCTTCTTCCTAATCCTACTTCTCCCACAGAGGTGCTGCCTTTGTATTTCCAAATTCCATGTTTCCCCTTCCTTTTATCTCTAATTGCCCTTTGTGATTGTATGCCACCATCCTCTGTCTTTGTCCTCTTCCCAGTTCCATCTTTCCTTGCTTTCCTTCTTAATTTCCCCACTAATATTGTGTAAGTGGTAGGTGGGAAAATGTGACATCCCCATCCAGCCATGTCCTTGGTGGCCCTCTGTTTTTCACTACAATTCTCTGTACTTCAGCTTTTCCCCAAAATTTCTCTAAAGTGTCCTGCATTTCAAACATCTCTTTTCTGTTCATACCCATTGGTATAAATCTCAGGGTATATTCTATTATGGAGGCTTATCATTTGTTTGATTGTATTTATTCATGCTGATATGGTGAAAGTGGTTTTATCTGCCTTTTCCAAGATTTGTCATGCCTTCTCCTTTAGTTTTCTCAAACTGACCTTGAGTTTGTCTTCCCTTATGCCAACCCTTAGTCCCACCTCCTGTATTTCGCTAACACAGCCTCACTTTTCTTTGTGTCTCCTGACTAGTACCATCTCCTTTTTGTTGCATTCTAGCCTTGAGCATCTTTCAAATCAGCTGAAGATTTGAATAATCATTCCCAGGTGTTAGGGAAAAATGTATTTCTCATGAATATTCTTCACAAAATGTATATTAAATTACAGTTCTTCACAAATGAGTTAAATAAAATATTTATAAATGGTTTATGTTTAAAACAATTTGTAGTATAGATGCATAATTATGCATACCACAGATACTTACTGTAATTTTAAGCATTTTACAACTGCATTCTAATATCAAGCTATAAGTATATAAACAGATAACTGAAGGTAAAGAAAGTGCTGAAGAGGTTACAAGATGTTACTATGATCAACAGAGTCTGGTTCTGGGATACCCAGAAAGGGAGAAAGGAAATAATGTGAATGATTTTGGTTTATCTGAGCTCTGACCACCCCAGGCTGGGGATGGGTAGTTACAATGAATGTTGGGGAGATAGCATGTACTGGTACTGAAAGATACAATGTCAAAAACAAGACAGGTTGCCAGGCCAGGTGGTTTGTGTTTTTAAAACATTATTGTTACTAACAAACATGGTTGTTAAGTGTTCACGTGCAGCACTAAGCGAGAAGCTCAAGATTCTGCAGTGACCCTATTTGTTAACCAGTATTAAATTTCAGAATTCTGCATGCATGTTACTGATAAAAAAATGGTATATAAACTGTTCTTCTGCTTGGTGAGATTAATTTGAAAACTTTGTGAAGGCGGTCTCCTCCCACCACTGACATCTGGTTGATTTAAATAAAAGAACAAATGTTTTCCACACCCTGAAGAGTTATAAATAAAAATATTTATGTATATTTTAGTTGCAACATAACATTTTCATAGGATCATAGGAAGTTGTGCCATGGCTCGGATCTGAAATTTGATATTGCTGCAGAGCAGTGTGGAATGAATTATAAGAGCCCAGCACAGAAATTTCTTCTGTGAATCCCATACTGTTTTGTATGGACTAGTCAGAGATTTGGATAATTAACTATTCAAGGTGTGCAAACATATTAGGCTAGAAATGGGAAAATGGATATGTGGAAAATGTTTTTTTTCTTTCTTAAAAAGTTAAAAGTAATGGTAGAAATGTGTTTATTGTGTTGTTAAATGATTGAATTTGCTTATTAAGTATATAATGTTACTGTTTGTTGAATGACTGAGTTGCTTTTTAGGTATGTGGTGTTTGCTGCCTTGTGGAATAACCGAAATCTGCTTGTCAGATGTATGTAAAGTAATAGTGGGAGGTCCCCACAGAAAATAAGAAAAGTTTATTAATGTGTATGTGCATACAACAAAAAGGAATTTAACATAAGGTGGTGCTTTTTCTCAAGGGTGGTACCCTCATGCTTTGTGCTGCTTTAATGTATGACTGATGTCTTTGTTGTTGTGTAATGTATGACTGGAGAGAGAGAGAGAGAGAGAGAGAGAGAGAGAGAGAAAGAAAAAAGTTAAAAGTAGAGTTAATTTAAATTCATGAGCCTACAGCATGTTGGGACATAGGTGTGTGTGCTTTTAAGTCAAGTCCAGGCATGACTGTGTGACGGTCCCCTCAGAGAGACTGAAAGAGTGGTCAGTTTTGGACACAATATCTGCCCCATTATCCCAAATGCAGTGCTGGAGCTGTAACTTTTGAGCTTGTGATGGATGAAAGCAAAGGGGTACTGTGGGAAAAGACTGATAGAAACCTCTCCTCTGTCATTGCAGAATGACAGAATTCCTACCCTTTCTTCCCTGAATGGTGTGTGGATTGATATAGCTATTTTCTTTCCTCTGAATTTCCAGGATCTATAATGTAAGTCTTAAAAAAAGAAAAAAAAATTGGGGACAAAGATATATAAGCAGGATCAAATCCCTGAAAAGGGAACACCTGCATATTTTATGTATCATAATTATTGTAAAGAAAGTTGTAAGTATTTGCATAAGTGGTTTCACCTTACTAAGAATTGATCTGGTGGGGTATTTCCATTAAATGGAACTTATATGGATAAATTAATGAAACTAAAAGGTATTTTGGAAAAAAAGAAAAACAAAGTAAGTGGGAGACAAATGGCAGTATTTTATTCTTGGTACACTGAAGAGGTTAAAAGGGAAAAGGAGGGTTACATGATGCTAATAGAAAATTGCTGTAACAGATAAAGGAGGTTAAGAAGGCAGTACAGACCAGTAAAAAGGGATCCCTTTATCCTGTCTTAGCAGATTTGAAGCAAACTGAGGATGGCCAAAAGGGAGAAATTTCCAAAGATGATGATAATCTTTCAGCAGCTACTGCATCACACCCCCATATGCACCTGTGTGGATACCTCTTGTACAAGATTCTGCTGTTTGCCAGACCCCTACACTTTGGTCAACTTTTCATTGGACACTAAGTCAGCATGATACTAGTACATTTCAGACTAGTTCCCTTTTTCAATCTTCATCTTCTGAACTGCCATCTGCAGTTGAGGGGGGGGGGTTTCTTTCTATCCTTTTCAAACAGCTTCTACTTCTTCAACAGGGGCATTAGTATTTGACACTCCTGTAGCTCATCACACATGCTCACATGATTGAGTATAATAGGGTAGAACAAGAGGTTGTGGCCTCTGAAGAGGATCTTTTGGCAACTCTCAGAGAAATTCTGTGGGCTAATAATAGAGAACTTGTTCATCGTCCTTGGACCCCTGCTGATTTGCATACTATGTCTAAAAGTTTGCTAAATATTAGAGTCTCCACTATGGTTTACGGAGGAATTAAAAACTATAATAGAATGTTACAATCCTACTTTGACAGATTTAAATCAGCTGCTCAGGGTAGTTACTTCAGATGAAATAAGAAATCAGTTACTGGAGAAGGCTGAAATAACAGATTCTACTCTTACAGGGAATGCATTAATAGATAAAATGACAGCATTGTTAAAAATAATTATGGATGTGTCAAGATAGGAGTGATTGGTCTAAGATACAGGCATGTAAACAAAATAAAGGAGAAGCTCCTGCAGACTATTTCAGTCATCTTAAAGCAGTGTTTGTTAGACATTCAAGGTTACCAGATCCAGAAGAACAAGCTAAGCCAGTTATTGCAGCAAATTTTGTACAGGCTCTGCAAGCCCCTGTATAAAATCAAATAAAGCAAGTGCTCATAGACTAGCAGGTAAAGGACTTAGAGTCTTTATTAAATGCTGCAAACCACTATACTGAATACCAAGAGAATGGAGAAAGGATACTGAAAATAAGCTGCTAACGTAGGCAGCTAAAAGCCCCAATGAGTCACGGCAGAGGCAGGGGAAGGGGGAGAGGAATTTCTAGGGGATTTAGTAAAAGTGCTGACAGAGGGGAAAAACGTGCAGCTGGTTGGCAACAATGAGCTGACAGTGCCCTCCTGCCTCATCTGATGGATCTTGCTTCAGTTGTGGAGAAATAGGACATTGGAGAGTAGAATGCCCACTCAGGTGAATGCAGAGAGTCCAAGATACTTGGACTGAATGCCAGCAAATTATAATAATGCTGCTTTTCCCCCACCACATTTCACACTGTAAGGAGTTAGGAATCGCCGTATTGACTATGCCAGGGTAATGAGACAAAAATAAATCTTGACCCTTTGCTGACAATAGATCAAAAGGGGCCCTATGTTAAAATAGAAATAAATGAAAAGAAAATTCCATTCCTGGTGGATACTGGAACCACTAGGTCTGCACTGAAAGTTACTTCAGATAGTCAAATACCAGTATCAAAACATAAAGTAAGGGCAGTTGGAGTAACAAATGCTACTTTTACATATCCTGTCTCAGAACCTACACCCATTTCTTTAGGTTTGATTGAAGAAAAGCATTATTTTCTTTTGAGTACTACTGCTCCAGTGAATCTGCTAGGAAAAGATCTGCTGTACAAACTGGATTGTACTATTTGTTGTACACCGGAAGGGGTGTATCTGAATGTTCCAACAAAATCAGAGAGGGAAGTATTAGCAGTCTTAGCAAAAGCTGAGAAACAGTCTCTCAAAGGCGTACATACAACTGACAAATTGCTGCAGCAGGTATCTGCTAACTTGTGGGTTAAGCACGCTAATGAAGTAGGTTTATTAAAATCTGTAGAACTGGTAAGAATAAAAGTGAATCCATCAAAACCTCTCCATAAAGTTCTGCGGTATCCACTGAAATCAGAAGCAGAGCAGGGAATCAAACCTGTAATTCAGTCTTAGTCTTTGATACAACAGGGAATAATAGTGGCAGCTAAAAGTCCTTGTGATACTCCTATCTTCCCTGTAAAAAGGCCAGAAAAGGATACATATAGGTTTGTGCAAGATTTGAGGGCCGTAAACAATGCAGTATTACCAACTTTTCTTGTAGTTCCAAATACAGCAATGATACTTAACTGTATACCACCTACAGCAAAATATGTTCCTGTAATAGATCTTTGTTCAGCATTCTTTGCTATACCCATTCACTCTAAAAGTCAGTTTTTGTTTGTATTTACTTATCACGGACAGCAGTATATGTGGACATGGTTGCCAGGAGGATATACTAAATCTCCTTCATTATTTTCTCAAATTCTAAGAAAAGATTTGGAATATGCAACATTTCCAGGTGGGTCTGTGCTAGTGCAGTATGAGAATGGTTTACTAATAGTTTCTGATTCTTTTCAGCAGTGCCAGCAGGATACCTTACATCTTCTGACTATCCTTGCAGGAAAAGAGCACAAGGTATCAAGAGAAAAATTACAGCTATGGTCATCTCAGGTACAAATTGGACATTTAATATCTCAGGGTAGTAGACAAGTGTGCCGTCTCGTATTGAGGCAATAGCTAAGGCACCACTTCCAGCTACTCTGCATGAGCATAGATCTTTCTTAGGTATGACAGGGTATTGTAGGCAGTGGATTTCAAATTATGCAGAAATTGCTAAATCTTTGACAGAGCTTTTAAAGGAAGATACACCAGAGCCCCTCCCCTGGGATAGTGAAAAGGAAAATTCATTTCAGAATTTAAAGCAAGCTTTGGCTACTGTCCCAGCCTTAGGGTTACCAGACTATGAAAAGAATTTAATTTTATTTTGTCATGAAAGAAATGAATTTGTTCAAGAAGTGCTTACACAGAAACATGGGGACAACTACCATACAGTAGCTTATTACAGTACACCATTAGATTCTGTTGCAAAGGGATAGGGATTTCCACTATGCCTAAGGGTAGTCACTGTTGCCACTATTCTAGTCAATGTAGCACAATCACTGGTGTTAGGGCATGATCTTACAGCAGCTGTCCCTCATACTGTATCATCTCTCGTATGTAGAATAAAACCTCATCCACTCTCGACTGCACATCTAACTATGAATTAACTTTACTTACTGATCCATCTATTTCTCTCATATGCTGTTCTGTTCTAAATCCTGCATCCTTGTTACCAACTACTAAAGATGGTGAACTGCATGATTGTGTGTGTGTGACTATCTGCTTTCTCCTAGGGATGACTTAAGGGACACTCCTATACGAATGGCAAAGTTGAAATTATTCGTGGAAGGTTCTTGTGATGTTCCCAGGGAAAAAAAATCGCTATTCAGAGAAACATACACACAACACAAACACACAAAAAAACACAGCAATCCGCACACATACACTTAAAATCCTACACCTAAACCTAAACTAAACTTTACATACACTAGTAGCTATCCACTTACCTTAACCTGACCCTAACCCTAAGGTCCATCACTATCACACACTCACCTCACCCGCGCCCTAACCCTAACTCATCTAACCTGCCCCCTAACCCTAACCTACACACCATCGCACACTTACCTGAACTCGACTCGTAACGCTCCGACATATTAAATGCTGAAAACAGCGAAGCCACAGCAACGGCCCACCAAATTCTTTCCCTGGGAAAGAATTCGGTGTCCTGCACCTTCACTGTTTTCAGCATTCGACAAAACTGGTTCGATATTATAATATTCTAACTTTATAAAATTCAATGTTATAATATAGACCCGCGTGAGTGTGCCCATCGCTTAGCTACAGTTAAAGCAGCTTAAAAGGCCGAAGAGGATAACAAGGAAGATATATGCAAATGAAACAGCACAGCAATAGTGTAGTGGGAAGGGTGTCTGCCTAGCAGGCAGGCATTCCTGGTTCGAGTCCCACTGCAGCACATACCATTCTCCGTGTGAAGTCTGTATATGAACATTTTTTTTCTCATATATTTGCTGTAAAACCTACTAAATAACATTTAAATGTGAACTGGACTACTGTATTAATAAGGCACTAGTAAGCAGGTTTAAGCACAGATAAGCAGTAGTAAGCATATATAAGCACTAGTAAGCATGTTTAAGTGTGTTTGCATGGGGGTAAGCATTACCTACACAGATTAAGCAAAGTAGAAGCTGAGTGTTAGAAACTGTAACCAGAGGTTAGCAGTGCTTAGCTCCACACAAACCCGCGCCCACCAATGTAAAACTGCTTTAATGTGCCATAATCCCTCTGTACCCAATGGCCCATGTTCTGCCCAGCAGCAAAATAAACATTTTCTGCAAGGCTGGAACTTAGGACCCTGTACACTATAGTCACAGTAGTTAACCACTAAGCCATCACAGCAATACATATGAATGAGGTATCAGCAAACTAATCCTCACCACAGGAAAATCAAACCAAACATGTGAACTGAATCTATGTACAGTGCAACACTGTATAACTTGCTACATAACATAAACATGTGAACTGGAGTACTGCAGTAAGCATAGAAGTGAAGTGTTATTGTAATAAAGTGTAGAAGTCCCCAGGACCCATACAGTGTATGTACACATGAATCATGGATACCAGACACATATATAACCTGTAATGAATAATGAATCACTGCCAAAAGGCAAATTAAATGCTAATTAACTATTAAGCAATGCTGACTGCTGCGCAGCTCAACTTAGTAAGTGTAAGCAATGTGTAGGGCAGCCAATTCAATCTGCCTAGTGGTATACCTCTTTAAGCAGTGCCAACCTTAGGTAAGCAGGTGTGCCCATAGCTTAGCCTATTCAAAACTGGCCAGTCACAGAAAAGTGCTGGAAATTGGCCATATTTAAACCCCACAATGCTAAAAAAAGAAGCAGTAGCTGCTAAAGGTGTGTTGGATAAACAAAGTAAATTCCATAGAAAACCACAGCACCACCACATAGCTATCCTTTAATAAAAATCAACAATGTAAGACAAAATGTAAACACATGAAACAAAATAGAAGTAAAATCTCCTGTTACTCTTCTCCAATGGTAAGCGCTTTCGGTAATAGCCTTCTTCAGATAATATTCAAAGAGTAAGGGAAAGTTCATTAAAAAGAACCTTAGACCAATCAGAGAAAATAATGGAAGCCATCTCCCTCTTTGCTGAACAAACCAGATGTAGCCAATAAGGTCTGAAAAATACGCACACACCTTCCGTTTTAACCAATAATAGGTCTCCTGTATTAGAGTATAGGTAATAACTGACAAACAATTGCTATCTCCCTCTTTGCTGAAACAAACTGGATATGACCAATGAGGTCTAAAGAATACAGGCACACCCTTGTTTGGTATTATTGCTGTCCTCATCCCCCCACCAAGGGCTGTAGGTGTCCAAACCTACCCCCAAATGCAGGGAATAAACACAGCTGTCACTGTAGAAGAAATGGCCAGCTGTGGACCTTCTTGTCAGCATTCCTGCACATCCCTGGACATGTCCCCTACTATCAGCCCCTCTGTGTGGCCCAATAACACCACTTACCTATCGACCCCTGTTTTATTACTAGGAATGTTGACAGTCACAAGTAGGTGACACCCACCACACAGCTAAATTGGCAGAATCTGGAACCCCACACCCACGTGTATTACCACAGCTGTCCCACATGACACATGTAAATAACACATGAAGGGAAACCTCAAGCACACTTGGATCACCACCTGCTCACCACCTGGCAAAGTCCACCCCCCAACTAACACTCCATACCCCTACACCAAATAATGACACTGACACCTCCTGTCCTGCCTCGCATACAAATCCCAACATCCTGCAAACCTGCACTACTGCTTCCCCACCAATCAGTCAAATGGCCTACTATACAGTTAAAATGTTCCCCCATCCACCTACCCACCTACACCTTCACTATTCACATCTACTCTACAACACAGGTATGGCATAACTAAATCTAACCCGAATACCTGAGTGTAACCTATCCAGAACTGCTAAATTGGAATCCCACTTCACCTTACACTGACCTTCGTCAGCAGTCATACCGGACATGTACACCTGACCTAAGCATGTATAATACTGACATGTTAATGAAGTAGCACGGAGGTATGCGGCAGCAAGCGGGATTATGCCTGTTTGGGTGGTGGTAAGCAATGCCCACACTGGTTGAGCAATGTGGAGGCCAACCCAGTGTAAGACGCCGTAACCGGAGGTCAGCACATCTAAGCCTCGTGCACACCAGTGCATACCCACCTACACTTCCCCCGCAGTGCCTTAGGCACTCTGTAGCCAACAGCTCTTGTCATGGCCAGTAACAAAATAATCAGCACTCCCAGGTCCCCCCCTGCACACTATAGTCCAAGTGAGTTACCACGAAGGCATGGCAGATATACAATCAGCTGCTGTTATCACAAACAATTCATCCAGCACAGTCAGTCAACAGTATAGGAAATGTATGCAAGTATGTAGATTAATACCAGCAAATATGCGCAGATTGCTCAATCACAGTATTCTGAGCAGTCTATGAGTATCAATGAACAGTGCCTGTCCACACATACTGTGAGAACAGTAGTCTTGCATAATACTGAAGAGAGGAATGAAAAACGGTGCACGCCGTGGGGGCGTGCTTCATCCACGGAACCGGGAGATGAGGCTGGTCCGGTGTGTGAGCAAATCACTGCTTCTCAAACCCCTGGCAGGATGCTACCAGTGGGAGAAACAGTGTAGACCAGCAAAGTCTACTCATGACACAACAGCAGGTCCATCCCTGGCAGGGCGAACCAGATATTTGTGGGTCACAAAGATGTTTCCACCAGTATCGGGGAGGATCAAGGGAAGGCTCAAACGTACGTGGACTAAATGGATGAAGAGCCTGCAGAAGGTTGCGTTGAGAAAATAAAATGGAGGAGTACCGAGACATGCAGAGAGGGAAATGCGTGGAGGTGTGGTATGGCAGAGCTAGCAACTGGAGAATGGATGGATGCTGTGTACATGGAGCTTGGGGGCCGGGGAAAGGGAGCATGGGTATGACATTAAGGTAGAAATATGCAAATGAAGCAGAACAGCAACAGTGTAGTGGGCAGAGCATCCACTTAACATGCATGCATTCCCAGTTCTAGTCCCACTGCAGCACATTCTATTTTCCATGTGAAATTTGTATATCAACATCATTTTGCTGTATAACCTACTAAATGATATTTATACCTGAACAGGAGTACTGCATTAAATGCACATGCGAAGTGTCAGTGTCATAATGAATAAGGCACTAGTAAGCAAGTGTAAGCACAAATAAGCAGTAGTAAGCATAGATGAGCAGTATTTTGATGGAGATGAAAAGTTTGAAACACGAACTTGTCGGCATGAGTGACAGACTTCAATCCTAAGACCATCCATGTCAATTGCCAAGAGAATGAGGTACAGGACAAACATATAAGCCAAATATGCATGGGCATATGGACAGATATATATCTGTAAATGTAGATAGATAGACAGCTATAGGTATATATATATATATATATATATATATATATATATATATATATATATATATATATATATTTATATATATGTGTGTGTATGTATGAATCACAAAAAAGCATATAACAGCACTCGTACCTAGATAGATAAATATGTCCAGTGTATATATCCATATGCATATATATATATATATATATATATATATATATATATATATATATATATATATATATATATATACATATATTGATAAGATATATGAGATATATAGGTACATACACATATACACAGACAAAAGGCATTACTAGCCATACATATGTAGAAGTAGTGTGGACGTACTGGGTGCAAAATATATCCCTCAGCCACAAGCCCTGTAACTGGTACCTGTGACATGTGTAGTGTGGCAACCATTCCCACAAAGGGAATACTTACATTACATATATGCCCACTCAAAATTCAAAGGACATGAGATGACACACAGGTATGTATACACAGACAACCTTTATTGGTGTATTTTACAATAATGTATGCCATTACTTACCACACATAGATTTGGACTTATTTAATCAGTGAGGAATGCAAGGCCCACACAAAACAGTAGATGCAGACAGTGCAGATATATAACATACTATGCTGTCTAGGCCAGGCACTTCAATTCATACAACTGTAGACAAAGGATTTGCCGTCAAGATAAGTAACAATAAACAATAACAGATGTAGTTCAGCAGCCTCCAGTTACACCCTGTAGTCAAGGCCTAGGGGGACATGTATTACCTGTGGTAATGTCTATGTATCTGTCACATGTATGGAGCCTGACCAACAAATGTTGTGGGAGTCCACGATAGGACTGGGATGATAGTAGGAATCCTAGCAGTAAATAATGATAGGCCATTACCGAACAACCCCTAACCGTATCACAGCAGGACCAAGCCAGCCATATATTTGGAGGACAGAGGCAGGAACACAGGGCCATACTCACAATATTGCTGTTACACACCCTGCAAATTGCTGGTGTTACAGGATTTGTTGCAACATACCCTTATGCAGGAATAAGACATCAGGAACACAAATGGATGTAGCCATGTACTGACTGCACGCAACAGACAGATTGCCGAGGATATATCTAGGACAAGACCTGTGTGGTGCACAGGCAAAAGCAAACAGACAATCCACTGGCCATCATGTGGATAGGGCCACAATTGACAACTATGCAGACAGACTGCATTCCATCATAATCTACTATGTACACACAAACACTGCAAGACCAGCAATATACAATGCACATAACTACACTACTCTCTCTGTCTGAAGGTCTGGAACCTCTTACAATTGTGTAGTTGGTCTGTGTCTGCAAGCCTTGCTGTAATAGGTACTGCAACCTTCCATCTGTAACACTGCTGCCCACATACAGGAAGGATGTCCTCCATACTGTAAAGGTAAAGGGACAACTCCCACATGAGTCAGCAATTTATAGTACTGGGTTGCCATGACTGTGGTTAACTGAATCACTACACAGCAGGCTGCACGCAATTAGCATCTGTTGCACACTGATTGGTGCAGAGCCCATCACCTGATCATGTGCATCACCTACAAAAGCCATGCTGCAATCCATTCAAACCAACTCAATTGCTCTACTGGAGAGGGAGAGAGAGAGGGAAAAAAATAAAAGATAAAATGAAACACACACAGTGGGAAAAAAGAAAACCTACAAGCCAAAACTGGGAAGGCGTCACACCCATCCTAAAAAAAAAAGGTATGTAAAACATAACATTATGTAAGTTAATGTAGTATGTGGTATAGATTAATAGGATGTATGATGTTGAATGTTTGATATGTGCCATCTGTAGTTGTACCTGTAATGATGTTCTACTGAACAACTGCTCTGGACAATACTGTCTGTCCCTGTAGGCAGTGGGAAATACCCGCCAACTGTGCAGATCAGCAATGAATGACAAAGATGTCAGCCATAATATCTGTGTGTGTTATGTTAGTGTAGACAATAGCTGGTGGTGGAAGTACTGCTGTCATGATAGACACATGGGTGTCAGAGCACACCACTTGCAGGACAGTCATGTTAATGTGTAATGTAGCATGCACAAATGCCATAGGTGTATAATAGGTGTACCAGCAATCTCACACCATATATACCACCCTAATGTTAGTCTGTGTTCACATGTGACACCTGTCTATGTTGCAGCAAGGCAGAACAGTGCAGCTGTGAATTAAAGACAGTTACAGAATGCGGACCAGATGTCTGTATGCACCCCACATATAGATAAATATCTGTATGATACAGAATGTGTTGTGTATGTGTACAGATACACAAACACTCATATAGACATAGGTATATCAACAATGTGCAACATATATCTACACTTATATGTACATAGATGTATATTTATACACATATATATAGTGGCACTGACAACGGCATGCAGGTGAAATAGTCCGTAACAGGCCAGCAAACATAAGTGTCCCCACAGGGAGCATGGCTACAAACACATAGCACAAAGTGTGGTACATACACATAGCACAAAGCTTGGTACAATACAACATATGTCTCAATGGTAGGTAAGCAGCTGACATAATTGAATTCTGTAAACAGTTTGTTGTAGCTGATATGGTGGGGGAGACAAATATGTGTATTAAGAACTATGGTAACCCTTCTGTATGGGTGGCTCAGACCTGTTTCCATTTTTATGTCTTCCAGGGAACGTCATATAGTCGTCTGCCCGCATACAGCACCACTGAGACAGAGGTTATTATCGACCACCTGGTACAGCACTACAAACTGCTGTTTGGGCGGACATCCCATGACCAGCAGGAGAGGACCGCCCTGTAAAATGAGCTAGTCCACAGAGTCAATGATGTCAGACTGCACAACCACAGCTATGAGCAGGTCCGGCATCATTACACTGACCTGCTTCACCATGTACATCAGCGTGCAGCTGCTATAAGGGGGGACCACCTCGCAACAGGGGGGGGGCAACCCACCCATCCATCCCTCACCCATGTGGAGGAGCTTCTCAGCAGCCTTGTGGCACCTGGCCACCTGCAGTAACAACACCTGGCAAGGCACATTTGGAGGCAGGTGCCAACGACACACCAGCTGAGGAGCATGCAGATAAGGCCCCAGGGCACATCAGTACACCAGTCTTGTGTATGCATCTGCATCTGTACAGGTACATCATGCAAATCTGAGATGTTATATACATAGTCTGCTGCTGTGCAGTAGTAATAAACAGTTGTGTATAAGCTGTAATATTGTGGAATTCTACTGCTGATGTAACATAATGCTGCACTCACCTTTTATGAATGCCACAGCTGTGGCCACTGACATTTCACACACCTATGTAGGTCCCTCCAGGATACCACCACAGCAGCAGCCCATAGCCAGTGAGTATGTTTCGTGTTCATGCATAATGATACACTGGGCATGTAATAGCTCTGGGATATCCCATGCACACATCTAACACACCTACCCATACTGCATGCTGTACACGTTCATGTTTTGTTGCTATGAAATGCACTGCATCACAGTAGAGACCATGCTGGGGTATTGGAAGGGTACAACAGACACATGCAAGATAACTAACATCCTGTCAATGTGCAATGTGCCCACAGGGATGTGAAGTATGGCAGGACACATGGCTTACGGTAGGGACATGTGTGAATCAACACCACCATGGCTGCAGCTGCACACAATCAGGTTAAGTAAATGTTGCAGATGTAACCCTGACCCCACAGCACTCGTGACAGCAGTGTGTGCACTCCAAGGGATGTGCACATGAGTAGACCTTGCAACCATGCAGACATCTGGGACATGTGTAGGGCACCCCCAACAGCCATGGTAAGGTCCGCTGGTTGTCAGTGTAATAGTCTTGTACTGGTCATACATGCACTGATGATGATGTGATCTGTAACGCAGATATCAGGCATTCACAAATTATAGCTGTTCACATATCATCCCAGGTATGAGTTGCTATAACACATAGGGGCTGTGAGTAGTGGAGCTGGCATAACTGACACAGTACTACATATGCAGCAATGGTTTCTATACCTGCGAGGTATGGTGCACAGTATAAAGCAGGGTATGGAATAGGTCCACAGTAACACTTTGTACATGGGTGCAGTGTTAAGAAGGGGAAGGGCCATCACCTACCAACACAGCCCATGCCTCACAGACATGTATACTGCCACTAGCATGAAGTCACTATAGTTGCACTGCATGCTGATGAGCACCATATGTAATGCATGTTGACAGAAGGGTAATGAGAGGACTGTGTGTACAAATGTTGTGCAAAACCACATGTAGAAATATGTGTGTGTGTGTGTGTGTGTGTGTGTGTGTGTGTGTGTGTGTGTGTGTGTGTGTGTCTCGATTGTGTTTGCAAGTGCAATCTAATGGAGTGTGAACAATACATGTCAAATGTGTGTGTGTGTGTGTGTGTGTGTGTGTGTGTGTGTGTGTGTGTGTGTGTGTGTGTGTGTGTGTGTGTGTGGGTGTCTATGTATGCACAGGCGATAGTGGGATTGACCACATGGCAGTACTTCCACTTGGGATTGTGCTGTACATGTACATGGAGTGAGACATGACACCAGGACAACCTGTCTGGTATGTGAATACAGGACATCTGATAGCATAACAAGGTCTGTAGCATGGAGCATGCACTGGGAGGTGAAGTACATACCAGGTATACATATCATATTGCCAGCAGCAGATAGGTAACTGGCTACCCACATATGCAACACTACAAATGCAATGGGGAATTCCCACAGCACATCAGTGAGTGTATCCAGGTAGTACTGTTGTCCGCATGATGGGTCGCTTGTGCAGCAGATGTGGCATGGACTGAGCAAGACTGTAGTATGAGGCTCTGGTGTGTGACATATGTAGTGAATGTAGCAGCCCCAAACATATAGGGGCATTGTACACCATTACTGCCCATACACAGGGTAATACAGGATGACAGCAGTGAGGCCATGTACAACCTACTCCACCCAAGTCAGGAAGGTGATGGAGTAACAGGTCAGGTGTTGCAACCACATGTGTAGGCATGGAGAGGAATGATATGTTAACGGACAGTAGTAATGCATATATATTAGCAAGTGCCATGCAGGATGGGGAACATATGTAACTGAATGTGAGACTGTCTGTAAACCCAGGGAAAGTGAGGTAGTAAGGCGGCTGTCAGTGTGAGTGTGTGTGAGTGAGTGTACTGTTATGTAATGCTGTACAGGTCTTAAAGTATGTATTTGTTTCCCCCACAGGTAGCAAGGTGGGTCAGGGTCCCACCTGCATGCAAACTGAGGTAGATGTCCCCACAGACACCGATGATGATGATGGTACAGGTAAGGCACAGGTGGGGTTGTCAGAGGCCGACACTGTGCCAACATGTGTCATCACTGGTCTATATCAGTTCAACGAAACAGCACATCATAGAATACAACAACCTCAAACTTCTAACCACGAAATCTAAAAACATTGAAAGCTCAGAACAACAATTTTTTTCCCTGGCAAAAAATTCACTGTTCCAAGAAACACACACACAACACAAGCACACCAAAAAAACAGCAATCCACACACATACACTTAAAATCCTACATGTAACCCTATACTAAACTGTACATACAGTATTATCTATCCACTATCCTTAACCCAAACCCTAACCCTAAGGTCCATCACTATCGAACACTCACCTCACCCGCGCCCTAATCCTAACTCACATACCCCACCCTAACCGTAAAGTCTATCACTATGGCACACTCACCTCACCTGCGCCCTAACCCTAACTCACATACCCCGCCCTAACCCTAACATCCACACAATCACACACTTACCTGAACCCAACGCGTAACTTTCCACCACAGTGCTGAAAATAGCAAAGCCACAGAGATGGACAACCAAATTCTTTCGCTAGGAAATAATTTGGTTAGCTGCAGCTTCGCTATTTTTGGGTCAATATTAGACCATTCGAAGTATTTGTAAGATTATGCTCAACAGGGTTTTAAGGTTGAAAGTAGTTTTGTTACAAATATGTAACATAAATAAGGTATAAAATAAAGTTTGCTTAAATGCAGAAACAGAGTTTAGTAATATGTGATCAGCATCCATACTAAATGACTGTGGCTTGAAAAATAAGGAACTTGCTTAATGGACATATTTCCTTACAGACTTAAAAACAGGATGTATGCATTTCATTGTCAGTGAGAGCAAAAATGTAAAATCTGCTTTTTTAAAGAATGGACAACATGAATGTTTCTATCATATGACACTGTTACAATGTGTTTCCTTAAAAAACATGCTTTTCTGCACTTATCAGCATTTGCACAAGAACAGATGTTCTTATATAAATATCCAAACAGTATACTAAAGACAAAAACAGGATGTTCACATTGTCAGAAAAGCTGGCCTCTTATAAATTCAGCAAAAATGTGAAACAAAGCTTAAAAATAATATTATTAAGTCAGCATTTGCATCAGTATCTGCAACAATTAGTATTGTTTCTACAGGATAAGCAATTCTCTAAAATAGAATACCTAGAGGAAATGTATATGCCTGTGCATGACTAAAATTGTATATAAAGATCTGTATTAATCCAGTTATCTTAGGGGTACTGGTAGGGGCACATTTGTCCCAAGGTAAATGTTATAACATCCATGCTGATTGAGAAGTAAAATAGAAAATAACTAAAAGCTGTAACATTAGTACGTGTGGTTTATTATAAAAAAGTTATTTGTTACTGCTCTAAGTTGATACTGCAAAGTATATTCTCTCATCAGTGTATATTCTGCAAATTTCTGTATCCAACACACTGTGAATGCAACTATAACCAGACTTTGATTTCAGCAGAATCCAGCCAGCAAGACTGACTGTCTTAAGAAGACTTCAAATCCATCACAGTAAGCAGCACCATATAATTTTTCAGTATTAACACTTTGATGATCTAATATAGATCCGTCATCACCATACTAGCCACCCCAAGCCCGCACACAGTTACAGTGCCCCTACAAACCCCATCACATATGGCCATAGCAGAGGGACAGTTGGCAGTTGGTGACAATGACCAAGAAAGTGTGGTAACCATGCCAACTGTGTCAGGTCACAGTTGGCATAGCCGGATGTCTGGAAGGTCACCACATTGGCAGATGTACCATGGTGCTCATGGGAGGACCGCAGGTCATCATGCCCCTGGTAGAGGCACCACAACTGATACCACCAGGAGCATGTTTCAGGCCATAATGGAGGCACAGGCATGTATGGAAATGCACACCAGACAGGGCCTGAGGCTGCAGAGGTCTGCTTTTGCAGCTGTAAGTAGCAACCTCCATGAACTCACTGGTTCCTTGAATATATCGAGGTCATGGATAGATGGTGGGGTGAGATGGTGGGCCTCCTCGACCGTGGTATGTCTGTGCTAGAACATGTGTTGGGAGTGGTGCGATGGCTGTGTGGACGTAGGCCAGAAACACCAACAGCTGGCGGTCAACATGGATGTGCCAGGACACCCAGCCGCTCCCGTAGTAACAGTACCAGACCCAGTACATCACTGGGGCTGCTGTCCACACCATACCACAGCAGGCCTCATGCGTGTGGCCCTGGCCAGTCCCAGGTGGGACATGGTTCCAGTGGACATATGTCATCATCAGGGGAGAGTAGCACCTCAAGGTCTGTACCTGCACATGCCCATGGAACCCCTGGCAGGCACAGTCAGCATGTCCGTGGCCAGAGGCAGTGAACTGCACACCCTGCCCGGTATGGTCTGCAGCTGTCCAACATCACCCGTATAGGGCAGCCACATGGCAGAACTGTGTGCATGCATACCCACACACTATGCAACCACACCTAGGGCGATCCCATACCGACACACACCACATCACCACGCCCCAATCAATGAACCACTCCCCTCACCCACATACATGGTGACACATGTTGGGACCACCCTTGGCCTCTGGCACACCAGCAACACACCCTGTGCATATGATGATAGCTGTGCCACATCCCTGTCATCCATAACATCAATGCAGGGACAGGCTAATATGGTTCTGATGCACATGGTGACTGTAATAGAGTGCTGCAATGTACTGCAGTGTAGAATGTAGTCAGGGGTAATGTGTACTGCACATATGTCAGGTAGTGTAGCCATGCAGCTAAGATGACTTTCACACACCCTCTGCATATGATGATACCTGTGCCACATCCCTGTCATCCATAACATTGATGCAGGGACAGGCTAATATGGTTCTGATGCACATGGTGACTGTAATAGAGTGCTGCAATGTACTGCAGTGTAAGATGTTGTAAGGAGTAATGTGTAATGCATACATGTCAGGTAGTGTAGCCATGCAGCTATGATGCATCTCAGCTGTTGGTAACACCAATTGCTATCCCCATACTGTTAGCCATTTGTGCTGTAGGCATACATGTGTCAGCAGGAGGATGGTCTGCAGTCATATACCACAAGAGTATGTCAGTGTGGTGACACCATGGCCATGACATATCTGGTGTACAGTTGCACACATGCCACAGGTATGTATAACAGTTATTTCCCATACAAAATTGACTGGTGGCCTTCTGGTACAGGTATAATCTGCACCTTTATGCCAACCCATCCACATACACACACATCCTTACTTGGCGACACTGTGTCTAGACACCTACCCAGGTATGTAGTGCTACTGCACTGTGTGGCTGTCATTGCACACACAACACCATCTGTAGGGTGAGGTGTGTACCAGGTCACATGTTACATGCAGACCATCCACAGACACATACAATATGGTAATGGGGGATGTAATGTTTGTATATGGAGAATACATAGTGTGTCATGCCATCATATACACATTGACTGGCACATAACAGGTAGATACACATCTTAGAGACCTGGTTGTATTGTTGCTAACTAACTAGTCCATGTGTCCATTGTGTTACAGGTAGGCTGCACACAGCACATGTGTAACTGGGCTGTAGCCTATCTGTTACCTGTATGGGTGATGGTGACAGTGGCCACCAATGAGTGGTACATGGGCCATATACCAGGTGTACCATGGTGTAAAGACAGTGCACACAGCACCCACATCCCCCACTGGATATTGTACACACTGGAACCCATCTTGATACTCTGACATACCCACTATCACACACATTGGCCATGACGTTAAAACAACCCATTGCATATCACAACAGTGGTACCACAGGGATGTGCATGTGATGCACATGCCACAGGCATAGTAGGGTGTTGCATTTCATTGCCACACCTATGGGTGACAACAACAATATCTGTACTACTGTGTGACAATGTGTACTGTAATAGGAGTATGTGGCCTCAGAATGGTGTACCCTACAGATATGCACACATACACACACGTGGCAGACCTCAATGGGATTCCCATGCCTTCTGACCCATTGGTACAACACTGTTGTGTTGGTACTGCAAGGCACATGTAGCTGTTAGGGAGTAGAGTGTAACAGGCTACATGTTACATTAATGGGGTTGAGAGGCACCACACACTATATGAGTTGGACAAACAGGCATCCCCCCAGCTAAACACGTCCAACCTGCAATACACTACCAAGTGTTGGAGATCCCATAACCAGAGCCTGTGACAACATGGGCATACGATGTTACCTGTACTACATCCCATCTGTATGATGTCAGGGCTGGTATTGGTAACATATCATGCAGTACAATCTGGCTCCCAAAGGTAATGTATTATGTGGTAGCCATCAACATTCCCATGATACAGATACACAGACACATATATACAGATAGAGGTATACATATTTATAAATATATATCTATATCTATATCTATATATATATATATATATATATATATATATATATATATATATATATATATATATATAGACATATACATGTGACTACACATACACACGCAGTTATATGTACAGTAAGATACATAAGTGGAAGGTGCACACAATATGGAATAGCCACTAGGTCTACAGTTGACCCCTGAACGACTGGACACTGTATGTGCCACCCATACAAATGATAACCGTTGACAACTATATCAATGCAGTGATGCTACTGTGGACCTGTTACAGTAATACAGTAGTCTGGAAAGGTTCACAGGTGTTGCTGTCCAGGCCAAGCCATTCACACTGTACAATAGGAAATACACACTGGGCCACAGGATACCTAACAATCAACAGTATGTAATGCAGATGTGTAGTTCAGCAGCCTCTATCTACACACTGTACAAACTCAGTAGGCATAGATGTCATATGATCACATGGGTTGTAACTGCTACATAACATGGCATAACTGACACCATCACAAGCACACCAACTAACAGAACAGTTTGTATGGCAGTGGGCAGTAGTCCTGCATTACCCAGATCCATGTCAGTAATGTATATATAAGTGAAGTACATGGTACTGTACATCCAGATACCCTAAGGCAGCTCAGCCCTGATTCCCCCACATTTTGTAGCAGCCTAGGTCATTTATGGTGCTTCCCCCTAGACTCAATAATACAGGGCCATATACCACTGTTACATACACTGGGCTCTGCAGTGCATAAGGGCACACATGTATTGTGTAGGTGATGCCCACACATATATGGCCCCAGCCCCACCTTATGTGTGGGGGTTACAAGGCAGTGGACTGATGGCAGCACTTGCAGTGTGTTATACTCCAAGCCCACTATGGATCAACCACCGGCATCATGATATATGTGCAAAGCTTGGTATGTAGGTGACGGACAGAGGCTGGAATACAGGCACATATGTGAACAACTGTTGACATACACTACGCAAGGTGCTGGTTTTACAGGATAGTCTGTAACATGTCCTTAGTCAGGGAATTAAGGGTAGAGACGGTCATGGATGTAGCCATGTACCGATAACATGCAACACACACACACACACTGCCAGTGTAATATCTAACACAAGACCTGCGTGGGGGACAGACAAAACATGATAGGCATAGCTCTGGCCAGCATGAGGATAGGCCCGCAGTTGTATACTATGCAGATGGACTGCATTCTATGACAAACTAGTTTGTACACCTACACTCTGTAACACCAGTACTATACAAAGCATAACACAACTCTACTCACAGTCTGCTGTAGTTACTGATCCTCCTACAAATATGTGGCTGCCCTGAGTATGCCGGTTCTCCTGTAAGGGGTATTGCTACATGTTGTTGGTAGCAATGCTGCTCACACACAGGGCGGATGTCCATCACACAGGAGATGTAATGAGACCATGCACACATGATGTGTGGATCTATAGTAGATAGTTGCCATGACAGTGTTAATTGGGAGTAGTACACATGTGCAATCATGTATATCTGGCTATCTGGATAATTATATGTACATATATTCCCACCATATGTCCTGGACACGAAGTGTAGGCCAACCCCAGCCCGTATATTCCCAATGTCGTAGTTGCAGCGGATGTCAGGTATGTATAGCAGGTATACTAGTAGACTATTGCGACTGTCATTGGGATTGTCTTCACAGACATGGTGTGTGTGGGAGGTCACATCTGCTTATAACATGTGTGCCACTGGTTACTGAAAGACATCCAAAGTACATCATTGTACAGTACTGCTGCTAGCACGTAATGCCGCTGTGGACTGCAGCAGAGATATTGGACAATTTATTTGTAGGGTCTGACACAGTCTGTACAGTCCAGAGGGATACACATAAGCCCTTAGTGCTATACATGTGTACCATGCCTGACAACATGGATGTAGATGGCCATGTAGATGGGTATAACACATAACGACTGGTATATGATGTCCACCATAGGTCATGCATTCACACACCCCTGCCAGGACTGACATAGCATGACCTCTGGTACAGGGGTGCCATGGCCACATACTATCCAATAGGTATTGACATACATCTGCACTGCATCCCACTGCCCTGTCTGACAAACATGACTGTTAAGGGGGGGCTGGCAGCAGGACATCTGGCTAGTATCTTCACATGACATCCCACTGGGTAAGTGCACTCAGCTGCTAGGCATTTCACAATGCACTGTGCAGGCTGCAGGCAGACTGGCTCAACACTGGCCTACATCTCCTAAGGGGGAATGCACATGTACCTGCATATAAAGCAGGCTCAACAGGCATGTCATGGCACAGAGTAAGATACACCTGTGTGAAAGTGCATATCCACAACCAATGTGAACACAGCCACAGTCACATATGGTTAGCTAGCATGGTATTACAGTATATGGACTATGTATTCTACACCATCTTCATATGTGCCACTCACAGACTGACCCTACATATACTAGCCTGATACACAGTTTGGTCTGGTGGCTGTCTGTGGTATGGGACACGTGTGTTTATGGCCCTACAAACATGTACGCCACTACAGTACCATACAGTGGGGCAGCATGTAACATCTGATAGTAGGGGAACTAGAACAATGTCATCTACCACAGTCTGTACACAGGCTAAGGTACATATCAACACTACCAAACACTGTCGACATTCACCATAGGAACATAGACCTCAGTACTGTAAGAACATCCACAGAATGTGCAGGTAATGTCATGTAATGTTACCCCTACTGTGCATAACATGTGTAGCAGTCGGATATATCAGTGGCTTGTTCTCAGATATGATGCCACAAATTATGGTGTACAGCACATATGCACCACTTCATGCACAACATATGTACAAAGGTTGACAGAGGTGTGGCTGGAAGCACATACACAGGGCCAATATTGACATGTTGCTGTGATAACCACATACATTTACTGTTGTTACAGGGTTGTTGCAACATATGTCCTTTGAGGGATATGACATCTGTGACTATCACGGCTTTCTCCATCTACTGACTGCAATCCTCAGACTACCTTCTGCAGTCGACAGCTAGATGCTCCGTGGGTGATACATGCAGCCATGGACACAACACTGCACAGGCTGCAGATGACCCTGCAGATGGTTATTCCCTATAAACATGGAACTGACATGGCAAGTATTGAGACATGTACAACAGCCATATCCGCACAAACACTGTTAAAGCAACATTACTCCAAATGCAGTATAGCCGCACTTACAGCCTGTAGTCAGGTAAGACACACACCCCTCCTGTTTGTTGCACTGTTTCCACAGTGTATGTTGTTAGAGGTACACCACAATCCATCTAAGATGCTGTTTGCCACACGACAGATCTAGTTCCTGCTCACAGTGGATGAAAAGGGCCACCACCACCATGATGTTCCTGGGTATTGGAGTGTGTTTCCATACAATTGGCTATGGGAATGTTACCACAGCTGTTACACATGCAATCAGCTAGGGGAGGGCTGCGATTCATGCAGAGGCCATCAGCTGATCATGAGCATCACTTACATTACACATGCTGCTGTCTAAGCAAAGCAGGTGTAGGTCTCCACGTCCACCAGAGAGGAGATGGGGGATGCAGACAGAGGCAAATACATGTCAGGAAGGGGTGGGAGGGTAAAACTGAAGCATGTTTGTGTCACACACCTACCAGAACAGGGTATCAAACCCCTGACAACTATATAGTGCCAGCACAGTTTGATGTAATTATTGAATGCGCCACTTGGGTTACCTGTTGTAGAGCACTCAGAACATATATGCGATAGTGAGTGACATCTGCAACAAGGATACAGTATATGTATGGTAGGTGACATACATGTGCCTTTCGGCATGAACAGGCGCCAGCGTTAACACAGCCACACTCTCACAAGGACATACACACATTGACACATGTGGCAGGGCCAGGTGTGCAACTCATTGGTTGTGGGATTGCCACATCACATCACTGTGCAGGTATCCCATGCACCACACAGGTCATAAGGGGGCTGTATGGACGAAGGGTATGGGAAGGTGTCTGACATCAGACAGCATGCTGCAGTATGCCCATGGGGGTTGTAGGGAGTGTAGATGTGAACATCTGCAGCATGCAAGACACACACAAACACACAGGGGCCAGTACTGACATGCATGGGTGCATGTCTGCACAGGTGTGTGGTGTTTGACTGCAGCAGATGGCTGTCCAAGGCTAGACGATGGATGTACCTTGGCATCAGGCCACATAATGATGGTTTGGATTGTGGTTCAGGGATGTCGTGTCTGCATTTGCCCACACAGGCGGGTATTGTATCCCCCATCCGGTCACCTGGGTGACTATTGTGTGTGGCCAATGCTGTGGCTTGCCATGTCTGTGTTCCTTTGTCCATGACATGGAGAACATCTGGGATGTGCACACCTCCCACATGCATGCACAGTGACATGTGGAACTGTACCTGGGGTGTCCGGCCCATGTTGTGAACACAGATTATCATCAGATGTGCCAGTCCTGCCCACCTGTGACGGGAACTGGTAATGGCGAGCAGCTTTACCCTGCACCTACTTTTAGTGCATGCTATCAGCATTCCCTGGTGTCAGTGGCATCTGTCCATACGGGCATGTTGTCAGGCATGGTATGTCCATTGCGAGTCACATGTGATGGCACCACAGGTGGTGCAGGTGTCCATTGGGGAACATGGGGGAGGTGCACTTTCTGCACGTATATATATGCATATTGGACAGATGGACAGGGTGACATGCACTCTGTGGCCCACTGCTGTCACTCCATAGTTACTATTAATGGCCAATATACAGTGTACTACTCACATATTGGCTGTTACCTAGGCATGTGTGTGTGTGTATGACACATGGGTTGAGAGTGTGCTCTGGGTAATACTGGGGTTGCTAACTGTGATTGCTTGGCCTTGATGTCACATATCTGGGTATGGATTTGCATCCCAGCCTCTCAGCCATATAACATGTGTTATCCCTGTATGGTGGACATTGTGATATATAGTATGGCCACCATATAAGAAATATGCAAAACCCACACCACATTGGCCACAGGTGTCACACAGTCACAACCACCACTACACAGGATACTGGTCACACACACACACACACACACACACACACACACACACACACACACACACACACACACACACACACACACACAGATGCACACCTGTCATGTTTGGGAGTAGAAGCCCTACCTAACTAGTGTATTACACTACAGCACTACACAGTTATAGTATGCGCCACAGATATTACTGGAGTAGTCCTTCCCCAGAAGTGTATTTCACAATGACTGACATCAGCAGGATTGCCAAAGTAAGGCATTTGAAATGGCTGCAAGAGACTAGCCTAAAATGCATTGCTCCCTATTTAAACAGTTACACAGACAATACATCCAGAACTGCCATGTGTGGGGATGGAACCCTACCACAGTTCTAATTCACGATACAGCAGTATGCAGTTACAGGATGTGCTACAGTGATTACTGGTCAACAACTTTCCCAGAGGTGTATTTCAGGTGCGTGTCATCAGCAGCCTTACCAAAGTTGGGTATGTGAAATGTAAGGGGTGTGACTACCCTAAAAGCATTGCTCTCTCCACAGACAGACATGCACGCATACACACAGACAGTTGGTAGGTCTGGGGTTAGAATTCCTAACTAAGTCCTTAATCACACTATGGCCATATGCTGTTTCAGGACATGCTACAGAGATTACTGTGCTACAATCATCCCAGAGGTGTATTTCAAGGAGCGTGACATCAGCAGCCTTGCCAAAGGTGGGTATTTGAATTGTAAGGGGTGTGAGTAGCCTAAAAAACATTACTCTCTACACAGTCAGACATGCACACAAACACAGACACACACTCACACACACAGTTGCCAGGTTTGGGGTTGGAACGCCTACCTAACTAGTTTATCACATTACAGCGGTATGCAGTTGCAGGATGCGCTACAGAGATTACTGGGCTACAGCCTTCCCAGAGGTGTATTCCTAAGTGGTTGACATCAGCAGCCTTGCCAGAGTTGGGTATGTGAATTGTAAGGGGTGTGAGTGGCCTAAAAGGCATAGCTCTTGACACAGTCAGTGACAGACAGACATGCAGACATACACACACACAGATTCACACACGCAGTTGCCACATCTGGGGTTTGACCTCCTACCTAACTACATTATCACACTACAGCAGTACGCAGTTAAAGCATGTGCTACAGAGATTACTGGGCTACAGCCATCTCAGGGGAGTGTTTCTAGGTGGGTGACATCAGCAGCCTTGCAAAGGTGGGTATTTGAACAGTAAAGGGTGTGAGTAGCCTAAAAGCCATCATTCTCTACATAGTCGGTGAGAGACAGACACACACACAAACACTGACACACACTCACAGTTGCCATGTCTGGGGTTAGAACTCCTACCTAACTAGTTTATCACACTACAGCAGTACACAGTTATGGGACGTGCCACGGAGATTACTGGGCTACAACTCTCCCAAAGGTGTATTTCACATTGGATAACCTCAGCAGGCTTGTCAGGATAGAGTTATGGGGTGGGTGGTGTGTGCATGACCCATAAACCATTAATGTAGGGGTGACACACCACAAGCAGCCACACATGGGGTCATATGTCACAGGAACTTGTATAGGGCTACTAGATGACTACATCCTTGTACAGCCATGTTTCACAGCTGGCACGTGGACCACATAATCTGTGGTGCTGACAGGTACTGGTCACTAGTAACTGCAGTGTGTGACATCTGCACCTGATATGTTTGGGGCCCTTTGGCTGTGTGATGGGTGGGAAAGGCATGGATGGCTCCTTGTCATGGTCACCCTCTTCCACACATCTATATCCATCTACCTTTGGCTTATTATGGTGTGTTGTCCTTACATATATGTCTGTATTCCTATCCACTGTGTGTGCAAAGCATGAATGGTGCATACTGACATGTGTCTGCACTAAGAATTGCAACCACTGGATGTGTCTGGTCCACTGGTGTTTGCATGCATGGCCTTCATATGTTTGCATACATGACTTTCATGTGTTTAAGTGTGTGAGCATGCCCAGTATGACCTTTCAGTATGTTGATAACTGACATTGCCTTAATTTCTCTAAATGTGTGAGCATGCCCAGTAAGGCCTTCTGTTTTGCATGTGTGGATCATGTCCGGTGGTTTGTACTGCACTGCTGAACTTTGTGTTGTACACCAACAGGTAGCATGCTGTGTCTGCAGGGTATCCACCGATCATTTGGCATTGACTGTTGCATAGCAGGGAGAACACCTGATTATTTCTATGTTTCCGCACAGGATTGGGGGGGCGCACTTGAATGTTACTGTATTTCTATGTAGGGTGGAGGGGACACACCTGACAGTTGTACACATTTGCTAGGACTCTACTGGTATATCCTGTAGTCCATTTCAGTCAGTAGTCTTACCTAACGTGCTGGCTAAGCCATACCAGTGTACTACCGTTCTTATCTTTTGATTACATACACATTAGTTTCTGACTTCCTAGCCATCACAACTGACATCCCACTACCTGGCCTGCTGTAGTCTGTCCATATAGGGCTGGGGGGTGGTTACCCATACCCCTCATTCAGAGGCCGTAGTACGGCATTTGTTTGTGTTTGTCTACACCTGTCCTGCTGGCTGTGACTATTGTTAGGTATGTGACCCCGCTCCTGACTGGCATGTGTGAGTCCTTTATCTTGTGGGTGTCCCAGTATTGAGGGTAGTGCTGCAAGGCTGCCTATGCTGGATGCACATAGTACACTGCCTACGCATGGTTAGGCACAGGTAGTGTAATGTTTGGCATCCCTTTTACTGTATGTGAGTCAGAGAGAGGTGCTATTCCCTGGGTCCCTCCCATGTCAGAGTATGTGCTATGCGTAGCCTCTTTGCCAGGGCCAGAGCATAATGGGCACACCTCCTTCTGCCTACTGGGGCAGGCTTAGGTTGTTCCTCTGACTCACTCTGTGCCTTTGCAGGCCTTGGCATTGGAGTGAGGCTATGTGGCCCTGCCCCTTGCTGCTCCTGCTGCAGCTGTTTCTGCAGGATCATATTGTGTAGCATGGCACATACAAGAATGATTTGGGTACATGTAGTTGGTGAGTACTGCAAGGCTCCACCAGATGTGTCTAGGAACCAGAACCATGACTTGAGCATCCAAACACACACTCTATTATGATTTTTGTTTGTGCGGCGTGTGCCTCATTATGGAGTTCTTGTTTGGGTGTGTGCGCGTTTCTGATGAGTGTCATCACCCATGGCTCCAGTGCATATCCAGCATCCCCCACTGGGTGACCGTGTGGGATGTCCCCATTGGCAAATTTCTGGTACAGCTCCATCAGATGCCAAATGTGGAAATCAAGATAACTTCCAGGGCAGCCAGCACACATGTTCAGTATTATGCCCTGGGCATCGCACATGACCTGGCAGTTGATGGAGGGGAATCCCTTGCAGTTGATGTAGAGTAGACCCTACTCTGCTCACTGGGTGGTGCTTTTATGCATATGTGCGTGCAGTCTATTGCACCCACTACCTCAGGGTATTCTTCTATTTGGTGGAAAAGATGCGTATTGCTGGCCAACGCCTCACAGGTGAGGTGGAAATATACATGCTCACCAACATGTGCTGCCATGGCATCCAGGAAATGGTGGAGTACCCTGGATGCTGATGCCTGTGAGATCCCCATCATATCCCCAGCTGGCCTTTGGAAGGTACTTGTAGCTAGTATTCTTAGGCTTACACATACCTTAATTTCCACTGGGATGGGTTCCCTCTGTTAGTTCTGTGTGTCACGCTTGGCCGGCACAGCTTAACAATTTGCTGTAGGAGTAAAGCCAAAAACTGGTTACTGGCAATAAGCCTGGTTGGAACCACATAACTGGAACAGCAAACAAATAATCCAGAGACCGTTAAAACATGAAAAATCCTCCGCACACGCTGTGTCCACAAATAACGGAAGAAAATTCTTCTTTATTGTGATAAAACTAACATAAATAACATATAAACCACTAGTTTAGCGCTTTCATCTGCCAAGTGCAGACTTCTTTAGAACTAGTGTATACAACCATTCCTAACATTCCACAGTTTACCTGTATTATGAATAGTATGTTTCTTTAAGAGACAATCACAGTGTTGGCGCCAAAAATGTTTTTTAAATGTTAGGAATGGTTGTATACACTAGTTCTGAAGAAGTCTACGCTTGGCAGATGAAAGCGCTAAACTAGTGGTTTATATGTTATTTATGTTAGTTTTATCACAATAAAGAAGAATTTTCTTCCGTTGGCGTTATTTGTGGACACAGCGTGTGCGGAGGATTTTTCATGTTTTAACGGTCTCTGGATTATTTGTTTGCTGTTCCAGTTACATGGTTCCAACCAGGCTTATTGCCAGTAACCGTTTTTTGGCTTTATTCGTAGTGTGCCTTTTTACCTTTACCAATTTGCTGTAGGAGGTCTCTGTCCACCCTATAGTGCTCCGCTATCTCTAGCTCATGTAGCCCTTGGTAGGTTACCCTGGGTCTGTACACTCTTCTCTGTCTCCTCACTGTGGATTGGTCGGCAGCATTCACATCCTCACCACCCTCAGCCTCTTCCACAAGTTGTATGATAGCTATTGCAGCCCCTAACATTTTGCTGTTGTGAGTGTTAAAATTTCCTCGCTTGTTTACACTGGTGGTGTAGGGTGTGGGAAAAACCAGAGGGGTAGGTGTTTGCATAGTTTATAGTGGCGTTCTCGGCTGGGCTGGTCTGCTGCCTGTGTAATTGTCTGGTTCTGATTTTACTTGGCAGTGAACCTAGTACCCCTTGATTAACTTCCTACTGCTGCTTTCCCTTCCCATTGCCCTTCTGTTTCAGCCCGGGGGTGTGCCGTGCAACCGGTGTACTCCAATGTGCACACTGCTGCTATTTCCTGGTTTCACTTCCTTTATCCTCCTGTAGATCCGGTTGTGCATTGCGCACACCCACTAACTCTTTGTCATACATGCTGGGCAGGTTTAAAAACATCCCCTGGCTTTGCTGTGCTAAGCTGGGTGCAACCCCATGCCACAGGGCTGCAATCTGCTGACAGTATGCCTTACACACCCACCCATGATGTCACCTACCTCCTAGTCTTGCACTCAGCTATTCATACTCTTGTACTGTTGGGACCTGCCTCACATGCTGGGGAAAACCAGGATTCACTATCCTTCCCCCCATTTGCATAGGATTGCCTGCTAATGCATAGTTACATGTATCACACTGTGCCTCCCCCCTTTGCAAACACTATTCACTGGCCAGGTTGTCTTTTGCCTGCCATTGACTTGCATGGCAGAATACTGATTTTAGTTAGACTGCTTTTTTAAGGTATATTTTCTTATTTCCCCACCAGTCCCATTTGCGTGCCACTACCCTATGCTTCAATGGCCGTGATCAGCGGACATATAATAAAAGTTGTATTTTGTACATTTTGCATTGTTTGCAATGCCATTGGCCTTCTACTTGACCATTGGCATGCTTCCTCAATGATATGCAGCCTTTATTTGGGGCTGTCATGTCCCCGTTTTGGATTTTGCAGTACCGTACTCGGTTACTAACTGAGTACATTTCTGCATATTATGCTAGTCCTGCACTCCCTGATTCCTGCTTCCTGGGTGGCAGATTTACCTCATTTGTATGGGTTTCACCTGCAAATGGGGTAATTTGCATACTGGAGCTGGGAATGTGCAGCACTAGTGCTAGAGTGCTCACGCACATCAAACAAGCATGTACGTGGATCGCTCGGCTGCCATATTGGCAAAATTTCCTCTTACACTAATCATGCATGCTGTGCAAGCTTTTGAGAAAACGGGGGATTGTTGTTTTTATGTTAGTGACTATCTTGATGAACAAAAAAGTTTGCCAATTTCATGGAACAGAGGGCCAAAGATTTGGACAGCACTTCTAAACAATGGACACTTTTTGGATGGTTGGGCAGTGTATTTGGTAACGTGAGGACTAGTATATTACAGGGTATCATTACAGTAATTGGTATATTATTTTAGTTGTTTTAATATTTTCTGTTCTAAAGGGTGTGATCACAAAGTGCTTTAATGCACCTCCATGTGAAATGCCACTTGTATCCTATAATAAACTTAAGGAAAACACAAATTCAGTCACTCTAGATGATAAAAATGATGATGCTAAAGTGTATTTATCAAATTAAGAAAAATCTAAATATAATTGTGTATTGTATGACACTGATAGTGTCAATGGGAGATTTGTTAGGGAAAAATGTATTTCTCATGAATATTCTTCACAAAATTCATATTAACTTACAGTTCTTCACAAATGAGTTAAATAAAATAAAATATTTATAAATGGTTTATATTTAAAACAATATGTAATATAAATGCATAATTATGCAGACCACAGATACTTATTGTAGTTTTAAGTGTTTTACAACTGCATTCTAATATTAAGCTATAAGTGTATAAACGGATGACTGAGGGTAAAGAAACTGCTGAGTGAGTTAAGAGATGTTACTATAATCAACAGAGTCTGGTTCTAGAATGGCCAAAAAGGGAGAAAAAAAAACAATGTGAAAGATAGTTTGTTTTATATGAGCTCTGACCTCCCAAGTTGGGGATGGTAATTAGAAAGAATGTTGGGAGATAGCATGTACTGGAACTGCAAAATACAAGGTTGAAAAAGAAGACAGGTTGCCAGGCCAGGTGGCTTGTATTTTTAAAACATTATTGTTACTAAAAACATGGATGTTAAGTGTTCATGTTTAGCACTAAATGAAAAGCACAAGGGTCTGCAGTGACCCGATTTGTTAACCAATATGAAATGTCAGGATTCTGCATGCATGTTACTGATAAAAAATGGTATATAAACTGTATGCTTTTGCTGCTTAGTGAGACTGATTTGTAAACTTTGTAAAGGCAGTCTCCCAGCACTGACATCTGGTTGATTTAAATAAAAGAGGAAATGTTTTGCACATCCTGAAGTGTTATTCTTGACTCAAGACTAACAGGTAAATGGATGTTATTTATGTATATTTTAATTGCAACAGAACACAAGGCTTTGTCTATCCCCTCTGAGATGAGTAAGAAGTTATATACATATAGCAAAAACAGTGATTGCTTTCCTGCTACCCTTTCCATTTCATTTAAGTTTTCTGTGACTGCTATTGCTAAGGTCTCAGTTGCTAACGTGAAGGGCCTTGGACAAAGTAGGTATCCCTGTCTGGTCCTCCTCTATATTCTTGTTGTCAGTGATACTTCTCATTTACCATTGCCTTCAGTACTAGGTGTTGTTGTATTGTTTGTATATATGTTATGTATTTGTCTCTTGTTCCTTTTTCCTGAATCACACTACAAAGGACGCTCCATCTCACAGAGTCTGCAGCTTTTCATAGATAACTCCTCCCACTGATCATTCCCTGTCCTTTTCTCTCTGCATGTAGTCCATCTATAGTTTTCGTCTGGCCTTCCATTTTTAATAAATTGCTTTTGTCCATCCTGCAGAATGTGCAGTAATATTCCATTCACTCTCCTCGCCGTCATCTTTGTTAGCAGCTTTATGTCTGTATAGACTAGATAAACCCATCTGTGATTCACCTTCTCCTTTGAGTCTCCTGCTTCCTTTGAGAAGACTATCACTCTGGCCCTTCTCATTGCTTCTGTTCTTTGTTCTAGCATTCCTATTTTTCCAAATTCCCTCACTAACTCTTGCCATAATCATTCCCCACCCCATTTATTGAATTCTGCTGAGTACCTTTCTGTTCCACCTACCTTCTTTTCCTATATGCTCTTTATTGTCTTCCTCTACTTCTCTATTAAGATGAGCATATATAATCATTCTTTCTACACTTTCTCTATCCTTTTCCTGCTTTGTTTATTTGTGCAGGCAATTTCTCACTTTGCCTACTTTGTGTATAGCTCCTAGTAGTTTTCCCAGAATATTTTCCTTATTTGTCTAACCTCTATTACTTCTTGCTCCTCCTTATATCTTATATAGCTTATAGTCATTGATTTCCTTTTTTCTTTGCATTTCCTTGCTAGGTAACTTCCAGCTGACTCCCCAGTTCCCCATCAATAGTCCTTCCAGTACCAGGCTATTATTTCCATTGCCATCTTCACTTTAATTTCCAACTTTATTTTATTGCCACATCTTTGTTTCTGCATTCCTCCTGTCCCAGTCCCTCTGTCCAGATCTCTTTCTGTATTTTTCCTGTTTTATTTTTGTGTATCTATTTCTGCACCTTCTTTTCTCATCAATTCTCCTTCCTTTTATGTGATCTTCCCAATTATTGCTACGTTTATGCCATCTCACCAGCACTTTGCTAGCTGCTACTTCTTCCCTGTGTTATTTTTTTTATCATTTCTTCCACCATTTTTAGCTTCTCCATTTCTTCTTGCCCCTTCAGGTTGTACCTGGCATGCCTCCACCCACCACACCCCTTTCTGTCCAGTTTCTACAGCCTCTGTTCTCATTATTATTGGGTCGTTGTCAGATATGCATTTCTTTTTTATCTATGTATCTTTCATCCCCTGAAATATTTGTATTTTTACTAAAAATCTGCCCAGCCAGCTTGCTTGCATCAGCTTTTTCCTCATGAAGATTATATTCCCCTGGCTCTTCATGTTTTTCTCCTCTTATGTCCAGCCATGTCTCTCTTTCTGTGCTCAGTGTGACATACGGCAATATGGCCAGCCCAGCTATCTGGAATTTTGTAAATAATCATGTCATTTGTGAATATCAACATGATTCATATGCTTGTCTTACAAATGTATTAGAACTATAGGTTATGTTTATATTAAACTACAGGCACAAAAGTGTGTGTTGAACAGGGTTTGTACAGTACTGAGCTTCAATGATGTGTCCACAGTGTACCCTACTGGAAAAGAACAGAAATGTATATTAACTATAAACCTGTGCAAATGTATATGTGTTAAGAGTAGAAACTAGAATATACAGGGTTAACTTGCAAAAACTTCAAAAAAATAGTTGACATTAAATTGTTTTACAATTGTGCTACAAATATCTCTCAGTTTTAGTGCAGTAGCAGATACAATGTCTAGATCGAGAAGTTTTTTGTATTGTCTTGAAAGAGAAGTAATTACTAGGTTCGAGATGTAGAAGTGTTTTATTGTTTTATGACCTCCAGGATCTGCAAACATCTGAGAGATATGTATTTTTCACAAGGAGATGTCAAATACTACATTGAGGGTTTAGCTTGGGAGCTATAGTCAGGTGACAAAAAGTGATGTCATCCAAGCTAACCCAGCAGTAATATTTGATATTAATTTAAGAACTCACTCAGAGATAGACTGTGTCTTTTGTATGTTGTCTTCAACCCAACAAGAACATCCACTCATCACCACCTTCTAAACTTGCCTTACTGTAAGTAAGTTTTTAGAGCATAGTAACTCTTTTAGATTCAGACAGGAATATAGCAAAGTATAGCTTAGATGATTTCTTTATTTATTTGAGACTGTCCTGTAATGTTGTTTTAAATATTTCCTGTGATTTTGAACTCTGAGGTTACTGTGAATACATATTTAGTATTGTCTTGTTCTTTTATTATGTATTATTAAATATATTTAAGCCTGTCATTGTGGCTGATATTTGTGAGACATATTTAAGCCTGCAGAGTAAGGGGTGGCTGCAGTGGTGCAGCGGTTAGCATTGCCACCTCACAGCAAGAGGTTCTCCAGTTTGACCCTCAGCTGGGGTGCCTCCTGTGTGAAGTCTGCATGTCCTCCCTGTGGTTGCATGGGCTTCCTCCCAAAGACATGCTGTAGGTGGATTGGACACTCCAAATTGGCCCTAGGCATGAGTGCATGCATGTGTCTGCCTTCTGTGGAAGGTTGGATGCTGGGCTGGCAACTTGACACTGTAAAACTCCACTGTCAATCATGAGCACACAGGTGATCTGCTGTGGAAACCCCTAACTGGGAAAAAGCCAAAAGAAGAAGATTTAAGCTCATAGAGTACTTGCATATCTCTATGGTGCTGCTGTAGAGGCCACTCCTAAATAGCCTTGCTCTTGGTCAGGCTACCATTTGGATTACTAGTAACATTACACAGTGGGGTTGGACACCCTTTGTTAAGGGCCTTAGAGTAGCTGATAAAGAGTTGGCTGGTGACAGCTGGAACTATCTTGTAGTCTGGGTAGAAAGGTCATAGCTATTAAAGCTATGCCAGCCTTTCCCAGGGGTGTGTGTGTGTGTGTCTGTATATCAATCAAATCTCAAAGTGGGTGTGTCAGCTACTTGGGCAGGGATGTGAAGCATTATTTGGACAGAGAGGGTGCTGGAGGTTTTGGCTTGGCCACTCAGCTGAGATATCAGCCCTATAGCTGTGCCAGTGAGGAGTCTTATTGGGGATCAGGAGAAAGAGGGAGAAACCAGCCCCAAATTGACTGTGATCTCTGTGTGCTCTTAATGGAAATTGCACTTTACTGTGTGTGTCCTTGTCATCTTCACAGTGTGTACATTCCCCACTGTTGCCAGTGGTAAGAATTGAGGCTGCCTGATAACTGGGCCAGTGCAGAGGTTTCACACTCTTTTGCAGGTATATCTACATTTTCTTATTCTACTCTGTTTTTCTGATCATCCTGTCTTTGCTGAGCTATTGGTTGACATTAAATTCCTCACCTATCACCCAGCTGCCCTTACCTCAATCGTCTGCAGTTGTCAAAAAAAGTCTAAGAAGAATTGATGTTCATCATAGATCACTTTTGCAGTAGCCAAAGCTGTATGGGTCATATCCTGCCAAGGATAGAACAACTGTCCAGCTTCTGAAAATGTAGGGCACCTTCCATGTGCCATAGCCTTTGAACAGTTCAATGAGAGCAGTGCAAAGTCAGTGGTAAGGGCACCAATCCTTCTGAGCTTTCTTGCTTTCCAAGTACACGCTTCCCTGTGAGCTTTAAGTGATTGATGGTCAGCTCAAGGCTGGGCTAAGTATCCCATTGGGGAATGCCTTCCATTTTATCATTTTTTTTTGTAAGAAAAGTATAACTTTTCTGTTAAAATGTAATGCTAGGGGTTAGTGTAGTTGGTTATTGTCACTAAAAGTTTTGCCTCAAAACTAAAATTTTTACTCAGGCGGTAAGTCCAACTTACCAAGGCCCCACTACCTGCTTGTCAGAGACTTTTTTTCCATAGAGACATTGACCAGCCTCCCAGATCTTTGGTACTTCCTTCCCTGATCTTCAAGAAGAAAAACAATTGTATATTAGTCTTCAGTTTTGAAGCTGTCTTCCTCTAAGTTTCAGATGCTGACGAGTGACTTTGCTTCTGCCATTTTAGGTACCTTGAACCTTTTGTCAGTTTGCTTTGGTCCAGTTGTTGCTCCTTAGAATGCTGCTAAGTACAAAGAGACAGGCATATCTTCTGCATGTGTCTGTTTGTCCTCTTAGAGAAAGGGAGAGGTGGAGGTAGGATATAATCATTGACCAACTTTCAAAGCTCTACGGCACGTTCCATATGTCAAAACTTCTGCTGTCTTAAGCAGAGCCATATAAAAGGTAGTTTGGGTGACAGAAGACGTAAGATCCTTCTTGCTGCCAAAGTAATTTACTTCTGTGTGTTTCATGAGTCTGACAGGCAGCTGGCAGTTATTTCCCCTTCTAGGAAAAACCTATTATTACAACATTTTACTGTAAAAAAATATATAGAGAGATTTTCTACATATAGGTGTATTTTATGCTAGGAAAATATTTTTTTTGTTAGGCTGTCTTTTTTCTTAGGGAGATTTTTACTTATGTGCTGCTACTTTGAAACTGACTATGTAAAAGTCTATATTTTACTGAATTTTCTACTTTTTTGTGTTGAGTATATGGGGGGTAGATTTGGTGCTTTTGGGAACTGTCACAACAACAACAACATTTTACCTCAGAACTTTAACCTTCCTGTCAGAAGGTTTTCTGACTCACTTGTTCTGGGCTACATACTTGTCAAGTCTCTTTCCCAGCTTGAACATGTAGCACTTGCCGGTGCCTGTGGTTCTGGCTTTACCAGTCCAAAAGAAAAGGAAAGTTGTTAGTCATTAGGTGTCCAGCTGACTCCACCTCTGCCTCAGCCACTGGTGGCTGATTCTGCTGTGGTGAAAACAGGTTCCTCTGACCACTAATCTACCTCTTGTTCTTGTAGTGCAGCTTCTCAGGAAGCCACTATGGACATGGAAATCAACACATCCTCTGCTGCTGTACGGTTGCCTTTACTGTGCATAGGAGAACCACTCTTGTTGGTCTCTGGGAATGGAATGAGTGAAACTTTGCCTCTTAGCTGGGGAAAGGTGGCTGATTCTGGGCTAGTACTCCTGTCTTCGGACAGTCTCTTTTCAGGCTCCTGTCTTGGGACAGTTTCTTTCCAGGCTATCTCCTGGGAAGAAAAAGCAAAAAATTAAAAATGTTTCTTCTACTATTTCCATAACTATGAACAAGGAAGATTTGATGGGATTACTTTCTGCTTTTAATGTGTTAAATCCCTGCTTCCTCTTTGCTTTTTAATAGAAAAAGATCTTCCCCTCAGTCTGTCAATGATTTCCTAGTCAAGATGAATAGAAAGGGGAAGGATGCTATTCTTCAGCTGATTTTCCTCAAGGTGAAGATTTTGATTCGGAGTTGTGTTTCTTTAGATTTCCCTTCAGAGGAATTATCTTTTTTTTGCAACTGTTAACAAAATGAGTGATTTATTTCAGTGGGAACAGAAAGAAATACCTATACCTCAGCAAAACTACTATCGTTTGTTACAACTGGATTTTCCTCAGCATGCAGCTGTTCCCCATGTTGTCTGACTTAGATGATGTCTTCTTTACAGTTTGCAGTATGCCTGACAGTCATCCTCCTGCACCCCAAATGTCTGATAGGTTATATAAAGTACCTCACTCTCATAAATTCTTGTATATTTGTTTATCTAAACCTTCTACTGCTAAACATATTGCAAATTCTAATCCTATAATCCTAGTCTCTCTGACAAGAATGGGGAAGCTTTTGACAGAATTGTGAAGAAAGTGTATTCTTCTGCCATTTTAACTTCAAGAAATGTAAATTGCCAGGCTGATATGTTAAAATGTTTTTCTACTTTGCTTTGAAAACATGAGAAACATAACTGCTAATCTTGTCTTTTCTGAGGTTACAACTTTGCTGAATTCTTTAATTATGTCTACTTCTCAGGTAACCAAACACTCTTTAAATTGCTCTTATAATTTTGCTGATGCTGTTTCCAGGGCTGTAGCTGTGGGTTCAGTAATATTGCTTAACTGCATTCTCAAAATCTTCCAGAAGATATAAAAGCAAAGATTTTGAATTCTCCCCTCGACAAAGATATATTATAAGGCCTCTCTGCTGCTAATGTCCTTAAGATGTTTGATGAGAGAGGAAACTGAATCAATGGATTATTCAAATATTTCAACCCTCCTTTTTTAAAATTCAGTAAAAACCTTCCTTCTTTCCTTCTCATGATCCTTTTTAAAGAAACAGGGTAAGCAGAGTTTTAAAAATCAGTTAGAAGGAGGCTTAAAGAAAAAAGGAGCCTCACAAAACCAATATGACTGAATGACTATTTGCTTCCCATTCCCCTCCTCCCTTCCAACTATGGCAATCCTTCAAATCTCTGTCCATCATTCAAGGCCTCCACCTTCCACTGTGGCATCAGATTATCTTGGGAAATTGAGTTCTAAGGCTTATCTATTAGAGGTACAGAAGGCAGATGGAGTTCCTTCCTCTGTTTCAAGGGATTCCTCCTTATCCTGTAAACCCGATGTCCCATTTTCCTCCTGTTTTAGATCAAATGCTGGCTCAGAGAGGTGAGAGAATTTATGGCCTTAGCTCAGATGGGCAAAGGGTACTATTCAAGGGTTTTTTTGAGCCAGTGAAAGAGGGAACTTGCACACCACTCCTAGACCTTTTCCTTCTTCGTCAGTTTGTCAAGATTACAAAATTCAAAATATTATCTCTTCACACCCTATTACCTATCATACCCACCTGCAGCTAAATGGTAACTTTAGATTTAACAGACGCTTATCATCATATTCCACTTCACAAGGGATTCAGACTCTTTTAAAAGTTTTTCTGTGTCTGTCTTACTTGATCAATACTGTGTATTACCCTTCAGGTTATCCACTGTGTTAAGGGAATTTACAAAGTGCCTATTAATTACCACAGGATTCAAGACAATCACACTTTCACATATTTGGATGGTTGCCTTATATTTGCAGATGCTTTCCCAAAATGTCATGATTTTTGACATGGGCCATGAAACTCCTGCTCAATTTGAGTCTCAGCTAAACCTGCAGACATCATTTCTCATCCCTTCTCACATTTTTTCTGGGGTGTCTTGTAGGTTCATCCATGGGAATAACTCTTCAGCCACTGGACAATGTACAACAGTGAAAGTAAATATTCTTGTACTTCTCCAGCAAATCTCAGGCTTCTGTCAGGAAATTTCTCAAAATTCTGGATTCTATGGCTTCTGTAATTTGCATGATCTCCTTTGCCAGACTTCACACAAGAAGAATTCAATGGTACTTCAGATCAATATGGACTCAGCATCAACAACCCTTATCTGTTCAGATTCTAATTCTAGAACTTGTCAAGGAGTTACAAGGGTGGGTGGATCAGGGTCCAATTCTAGGATATGATAAGAGGGAGGTACATTGGTGGGTGGACCCAGGTATACTCTCCTCCCTTCAGATTCCAACCACCCACCCTCAACTCCACAGTTTGTCACAACAGATGCTTCAAACTAGTGTGAGGAACATTTTCAAAAAGGTTAAACTTGTGTGAAACTCCAAGGACAGTAAAGCCCTCCACCCTCCACCCTCCACTGTTGTCATTGATCAATGCTTTCAAGTCCTTAAATCATCCCTGGTTCCTAGGATATCTGTAAGTAATCATAGATAATATCACACTGATGTGGTTCATAAACAGAAGGGCACCAGATCGTAGTCCCTTCCCTTTGCAGACTTACTATGATTGCCTGGAAAGTAGCAATTTATCTCAGTTTCACTCTTCATTCTTCATACATTCTGTCAGAAGAAAACCTTGTAGCAGAAAACCTCAGCAAGCACAGAACATCATCATCAGCATCATCTGCCCCCTTTCCCATTTTCTACATGGGGTAGCAGTATAGTGTTAACTGTCGTAATCTCTCTCGATTCAGTGCCACACTCCTGCCTTCTTCAACACTCATGCCTGTCACAAATCTTTCACACAATCTATCCACCTCTTTGCTGGACATCCTCATTTCCTCTTACCTTCTTCCTGACTGTCCCAAATCTTCTTCACCAGATTGTCTTCTGTTTTCCTGCACATATGTAATTTATTTTCTTCGATATTTTCTGCAATTGGAGCTACTTTGGGTTCTGCTCTTATGTCCTCATTTCTTCTTCTGTCCCACAGTGTTCATCCTACCACCCTTCTCAAGCACTTCATTTCCATCACCTCTAGCTTCTTCATCTGCTCTGCCTTTACTGCCCAGGTTTGTGTGCCATACAGTGGTACTGGTCGCACCACTGTCTTGTACATCTTACTTTTCAGCTTCTTTGGCATTATTCTGTCATAGACTACACCGAAGAACTGAACAGACCCTCACAAATGGAAACTACACAAGGGGGTCTTCCAGGTTTTAATATGAGTCTAGGAACACCTCAACTGCATCTGTTTGTCTCTTTTCAAAACAGACAGTTAAAGAATTTCTGCTCCTATATTCCTTGCAAACAGGCCTTGAACACAGACACCTTTTCATTCTCATGGATGGAAATGTTCCTGTATGCTTTTCCACCCTTTCAACTGATTCACATTGTCCTTCTAATGATTCTAAGGGACTCTACAAAGGTAGTGGTTCTTCCTTACTTTGAAAGTGACCAAGGGCACTTACCACAAGCTTTCCTGTAGACTGGATTTACTCACACATGACAGGGATTGCCTGATACACTCCAGATGACTGACGTGCAGCAGGTATTAACTGAAGTGAAAAAACACTATTAGAGAGTCATATGCATAAATGGAAAACATTTTGTAGTCTGTCTAATTATTAGAACTGGGACCCTTTAAGGCTCAGTTGCCTCTGGTTGCAGATTATTTGTGTTGGTTATTGCCCTTTGGCCTTTATTACTCTCCAATCATGATTCATCTGTAGGTAATTTCTGCTTGTCTGCCAGTAGATCCCACTTTCTGTCTATTTTCAAGTCAAGCAGATACTGACAGGGGTCTTACACATACATCGACCTAGAAACCTTTGTGTTGAAGGAGCTGACACTTCTTCCATTTGAACCTACTCATCAAGCTACTTGATATTCTTAACATGGAACAGTGTTGCTCATTGTTCGGACTTCTGCTAAAAATAGTATCTGAGCTACAAACACTTGTGGTGAGCTAAGCCTACCTCATTTTCCACTGAGAAGTAATCCTTCCTTTTTGCCTACAATGGTTTCAGAGGTTATCTTAAGCCAGACCATTAATCTCCCTGTATTTTTCCATAACCTAAAAACAAGGAATAAACAATCCTATTTGCTCTGGATGTCCTCCGGCAGCTCAGATGCTGCTTGGATAGAACTTAAATTTCAGGAAAGCTGATCAGCTATTTGTCTCCTATGAAGGTAAGAAAAAAGGATAACCTCTGTCAAAACAAATCATTTTGAGATGGCAGTCTCTTGCTATTCCTTTTGTGGTGCTAACTATGGTAATTCACTTCCATGCAGGGCTAGGTTTTATTCTACTAGGACTTTGGCTTTAGCCATAGCTTTTTGGATAGGGGTGGGCTCTAGAAATATGCTAGAGGCAGCAACTTGGTTCTCTGTGCATACACATTACAAATTGGATCCCTTTTCCAGGTTAAGAACAGTCCTTGTTAGTATCATTTTCCAGGGGCTCTTGATTCTTGAATTCCTGCTACTTCCCTACAGATTTCTAAGTTATGGAAATCTGTCATCATAGCTTAGGCTACTGCAACAGTGATATAAATTTTGATAATAGTACAGTTTTGTAAGTTAACTTACCATAAAATAGCTTAGGCTACTGCAACCATACCTCTCAACTGCACAGATTTTTGCAGAATGTCCAGATTTTTGCCTCATATTTTTGGTCTGTTTCTTATAGAATTGTGTTTTTTGGCAAGTCACTGACAAATTATTGAGGATTGAATTTAAAAAGTAATGACAGACATTCGAGATTCAGACTTCATACCCTCCAGAAAATTAACGCTAAAGCAAAACCTGTTATTCTATCAACTTTTTAAATTTTTAAGAGCAGCATTTAAAATTTGTCCCTATTTTTGGGCCTTTGTCCCCCCATTGTTTATAGATTTGTTCAGATTTCTTGCTCTAAGAGGTTGAGTGGTATGACTGCAACAGTGACCTAAATGTTAATGATAGCACAGTTGTGTAAGTAAACTTACCATAACAGTAGATATTCAAATAGATCACTGTTGTAACAGCATTCCCCTCCCTCCAGCCCCACTGTGATTATTATTATTATTTTTTTAATATATTGCCAATGTATGGCTGTATATACCCTTGTGTACATAATTATTTTGTTTGTTGTTTGCTGTCCCAAGCAGCTTTTTGGCACCCAGACTGCCTTTTATATGGCTCGGCTTGAGCCAGTGGCAGTTTGGACATGTGAAGGTGCCCTAAAGCTTTGAAAGCTGGTTGGTGGTTACATCTTCTGCAAGGATATAAGCCACATAATTTTACTCTACTGAAATACTGATCTGTTAAAGTATCTAATGTTATGATGTCTCTTTCACAAAGCTCATTTCCTGTTGAAGGGCTCATTCATCAGGGTGTTCTTTTTCTGGGGGGGGGTTGGTCTTCAAGGAAAAGGAAATAAAGTTTTTCTTCACCTGTATCACTAGGACAAACACTGTGAATTGGGAGGATTTGCTAAGGGTTTATTTCAAGCCTTCAAGTGTTTAAATTCTGAGTCTTCCTTGAATGTGAAAAGGAATATATTTTACTCACTCTCAGATTCTGATTCTCAGTTGCAAGGACAGGGAGTAGAGTTATATTGTGTTTCTTACGTTTCTACTCCACAGAATGGGAAATCTAACTCCCCAAAGATTTTCTTCAGACTCCCCACCTGAAGAGTTAGTCTTTTCACCATCCAGAAATAATTTATAGCTCCTCCTACTCTAACATCGCATCCATACCTGTACTCACTCACCCCTACCTCCACCACTTTATCAAATAACACTACTAAAAGCTTCCAATCAAACATAATGCAAGTCCTACTACCCTTACTCCTACTAGACCAGACATCTCTTTCCTATACTACAGCCATACAAACTAATCTACCATTAGACACCACCTCATTCCATACTACACATACCATAAGACACATCACCTCCCACATATGCTTTACAGTCTGTCCAACATTATTTTCCACAAATATTATGCCACACACATCCAACACCCATCTACCTACTATTATCAATAGGAAAGCAGTATACATATCACTCTCAAACCTAACCTATGTTATCAAACACATACTTAATCTTAGTAAAAGACTCCTCATAGCTGGTGACATACACCCAAACCCAGGGCCCTCCTTTACAAACCTTCCAAATAGAGCTCAATCTGATCTCCTAATAATGAACATCAACATAAGAAGTATTTCAAATAAACAAGTAGACCTACACGCTTTTATTTCTCATTACTCCCCTGACATCGTAACCATTACCGAAACATGGCTTAAACCACATATTACTAGTGATGAGATTCTACCACCAGGTTACAACATCCTAAGAAAAGATAGAACAAATAGGAAGGGTGGTGGAGTCGCAATTCTATTTAAAAATTAAATAAACCTGCAACCATTTCATACCCCTCTACCATCATTTCAAAATGCTGAAACCATAGGCTCTATTCTATCAATAAACAATGAGAAGAAAATTAACATCCTGTGTTGCTACATTCCTCCTGGAAATAACTCCCCAATCATAGAAGAAATCCTTCATTGGTTGAATCAAAATTGCCTTCAGGAAACAATTTTACTAGGCGACCTCCATACTGACTGGCAAAGTTTCAGCTCCAAAAACCCTACTAAAAGTATTAACCTTTACAACTTCACACAACTAATTCAACACCCCACCAGAATAGATAAAAAACCCCACAAACAAACCACTATTGACTGGACATTAGTAAATACCCCCAAACATCACTATCAGGTAGGGTCCCTACCTGACATACTCAGTGACCATCTCCCTACTTTCCTCCTCAGGAAACAAAACAAAATCCTCAAACCCATAACCTATAAAAACATCAGGGATGATCGTAACTTAACCCCAGACATACTAAACAACATCCTCCACCAATGTAACTGGCTCCCCCTAAAAAAACCTACACCTAGATCACGCAGTAGAATACTTTAATAATACATTTATCTCAGTTCTAAATTCCATAGCACCTTTAAGAAGGAGAAAAATCAAAGTAAATTATGCACCATGGTTAACTCTGGACACAAGAGCCCTCCTTAAAACCAGAGACAAGACCTGGAAGCAATAGAAACAAGACAACTCTGAACAAACCAATCAAAAGTACAAACAACTTAGAAACCTAGCCAAAATACAAACCAAACAGGACAAACAAAACTACTTCCTAGGCCTTCAAAACAAACACACAAACAACCCCAAAAGTTTTGGCATTCTATCAACTCACTGCTAAAACCTGGAAAAATTGCTACCCCCACCTCCCCATATACTAACAGCAAAGATATTGTCTCCCAGCTTAAATCTCACTTCATAAACTCAATCCAAACTCTATCCAACCAGCTAACAAATACCAACACCTCATCTGACACAAGCACTAGAAACACCCCTGACAATACTACCAACCAACCATCCTTCTCCCTCTCTCCAGTCCCTACATCAAAAATTAGAAACCTGCTCCATAAACTAAAACCTACCACACTAGCTGCTGACAGTATACCCACTAACTTCCTAAGAATGGCAGCTGACTCTCTTGCTTATCCAGTATCAATCCTAATAAACAGGTCCATTCAGGAAGCCTATGTACCACAGATATGGAAAATATCCTACATTATACCTCTACACAAAGGAGGCAAATCTTACGATTTTTCCAACTACAGGCCAATAGCTATTCTTTCCCCATTATCTAAGCTCCTAGAGAAATGCATACACTCTCAAGTTATCCTAGATACTAACAAACTTTTCTCATCCACCCAACATGGTTTCCGCCCTCACCATAGTACAACCTCTGCTCTTCTCTCATTCACCAACCTGGTTAACCAACATAGAAACAACAACAACTATGTATCTGCTACCTTCTTAGACCTTTCAAAAGCATTCGACATGGTCTCACACCCTAAATTACTGGACAGCCTTCATTCTCTATCCTTTACTTCCTCTACCATCTCCTGGTTTAATAGCTACCTATCAAACAGACAACAATCTGTACAATGGAATAATGAGTTAACCCCTCCTCTCCCCAACTCAGTAGGGGTACCTCAAGGCTCTATACTTGGCCCATTACTTTTCACAATTTTTACAAACAATCTATATACCTCCTCTAAGCAAGCCTCACTAATTCAGTATGCAGATGATTCCACTCTCATCTGTGCAGCCCCATCTGTCAATACCCTCCAACAACTAGCCCAGGAATCTTTCTCTGCTATTGAAACTTGGATCACTGACATCCAACTTATACTTAACCCTAACAAAACCACACTTCTGCTGTTCACACCTAATAAAACTAAATCCTCCCCCTCCACTTTCTCTATCTCATCTAGGAATGGCACTATCAAATCTCCATTCACTCACACAAAACTCCTAGGAGTTGAAATAGACAACAACCTAGCATTTGATCTTCACATAGCACAAACTATTCAAAAGGTTCATAAGAAAATGGGAACCCTATACAGGCACAAAACTATCTCACAGAAAAAGCACGTATCACTCTAGCTCAAACACACCTCCTATCGACACTTACTTATGCCGCACCTATCCTAACCCACACTAAAAAATCAGATCTGGATAAATTAGAAGCATGCTACAACAAAATAGTTAAATATGCTAATAATTTCCCCTTTAGAACACATCACTGCCAAGTTCCTCATGTTTTGTCAGCATTAGTGGATGCTTTCTTTGTTGTTAGCAGTTTGCCTGACAGTCAGCCTGCTCCCAGGAAGTCTGATGAATTACATAAGGATCATCAGATCGACAAATTTCCTTTTTCAAATCGTAGATCTGACCCTGCTATGCTATCTTATCAAAACTATCTTCTGCCAAACACATTTTGGGCAGCTAACCCTATTCCTCCTGATAAAGATGGAAACATCTTTGATAGGTTTGGAAAGAAAGTTTATTCCATTTTAGCCTTCGAAACAGTGAATTGTCAGGCTTACGTCTAAGTTGCTGCTGGCTTTCTTTGACAATCTAAGAAAGTTATTTTCTGACCTCCCTTCTTCAGAAACTAAGGCATCTGTGAATTATTTAATATTGCGTGTGTCTCAGGCAATTAAACACTCTCTAATATGTTTTTACAACACTACTGGTACTGCTTCTAAAGCAGCTGTCAATAGATCAGTTATGAAGGCATTTGACTGGCTATGTTCCCAGAATTTACCAAAGGATGTCATATCTGAGCTCCTGAATGTCCCCTTAGATAAAGGAGTATTATTAGGCTCTTTCTCTGCCAAGGTCATCAAAAGATTTGATGTAAGGGGAAAGTTAATTTAAGAAGTTACCCACATTTTTCTTCCTTCTATGCAAAACCATGAGAAACTTTCCTTCTGGTTCAGGTTTCTTTCATAGGAAACAGAATAAATAATCCCAACAAGCACAGGCAAACATAATTTCAAAAAACAAAAGTAGGGAGGTTGAAACAGAAGAGAGAATCTTCACAAAACCAAATACAATCTAAAAAAGCAGACTATTTATATGCCCTTCCATGCAGTTTTCACCTGCCCACCCTGTCAATTCAGTAAAACTTTACCAAAGTCTATCTTCACTTCTCTGTGTGGCAACAAAACACCTTAAAGAGTTTTGGTATCTGAGAATCATTCAAAAAGACTACAATGTGCAGTGGGACTCCCACCCTCCTTTTCAAAGGGTTCTTCTGCAGCCATCTAATCAGACATCCTTGTTTCCTCCTATCCTAGATCAGAAACGATCTCAGTGAGTTATAGAATCCTTTCCAAAGGATCAAACAGGAAGAGGATTCTATTCAAGAATCTTTCTGGTGCCAAAAAGAAGGAACTTGGAGACCTGCCCCATTGCTTTCCTTTCTTACTCTTCTATCGAGATTCATCTCTTGGGGATTCCTGCTTGTCTGCCCATCCCCACCCTGCTGAAGTCAGTCTTTAAAAGAGGTTTTAAATATCTGTCCACTTAGAAGACAGCTCATTTTTAGGATCTGAATTTTGAACTAGAGAGGCTTACATTTTATTTCCTTTTGAACCTACTCTTGAGGTTGATTTGAATTTCTTATCTTGGAAAACAGTGTTACCTATTGCTCTGACTTCACTAAGAAGGGTATCTGAGTTACAAGCTGTTATGGTGATTTAGCCGTATCTCATCTTACATAAAAATAGGCTAACCTTGAGAACAAATCCTTCCTTTATGAACAAAGTGGTTTCAAAGTTTGCATTGCACCAGGCTATTCTTTTCTCTGTCTTCTATCCAGAACCCAGACATAAGGGGAGAAAGAATTCCCCACAGATCGGATGTCCTCAGGCAACTCTGATACTATGTTGATGTAAAAAAAAACTGCAGGAAGTCTAATCATTTGTATTTCCTATGAAGGAAAGAAAAATGGACAATTAGTATCAAAACAGACAATTTCTAAATGGTTTCTAGGTTCATAGGTTCATAGGTGTGTACTAGGCTAATGGCCCTGGAGCCTTTACAAGCCTAGCCCATAGGATTATCCTGGTATCGTGCCACTCGACCTTAGTTTCCAGTGCCTCTGTTGAGTAGAGTCACTGGAGTGATCCTCCGGGTAAATTTTCTATTTCCCATCCACTCATCAAGATTTCTCTTGAAGAGGGCCAGTGAGGTGCTCTGTTTGACATGTATGAGAAGTCTGTTCCATAGCATGGGCAGTCTCTGGTTATGAACCTGTCCCTCCAGCACGTTCTGTTGATTGTGGTAATGAGGTTGAGTTCTCTGGAGTGTGTGGTGCGGAGGAATTTCTTTAGATGTAGCGTTTCTAACAGAGCTGAGTCAGACATGGCTTTGTAAGTCAAGCAGTGATTGCCTCTAAGTAGGTGATATGAGACAGAGAATAGTTGGAGTTTTTTGAGTCTGTCCATATAGGACAAGTGTTTAAGGCCTAGGATCCTCTTTGTGAGGTACTTTTGTGGCCTCTCCAGCTCTCCAGTTGATGCAGGTGTCTAGTGAGGTACATGTCAAATGGGGCATTGTATTCGATGATTGGCCTAATGAGGGAAGTCTAGAGGGAGACAATGACCTCTTTCTTCCTGGATGCAAAACCCTTAGTAATGAGATGTGCCACATAGAAGGACTTTCTGACCACAGTGGCAGTGTGGTGGTCAAAAGAGTTGTTGCTGTCAACCTGTGTTCCCAGATCTCTTATAATGCCTTCTGTGTTCACTGGACTACCATTGATGTGGTAGTTCATGGGAACTGGGTTTTTCCCAAAGGGGATGATGACACATTTTTTGGCATTGAGCTTAAGGCCATGGTTCTGACATCAGTCATTGGTCTCAGTGAATCCTTTTTGTAGGATATCAACATCACTTGGGGAGTTAATAATGGCTCCCAAATTGCAATCATCTGCAAACTTTGTCAGCTGGAATCCCTTCGTGTTGGCCTGGACTTTTGAGAAGTAAATACCAAACAGGAGAGGACCCAAGACCAGTCCCTGTTGGACTCCACTCGTGATTTGTTGGCAGTCTGACTTGGAGTCAGCTACTTTCACACTGCGGGTTTTATCTGTAAGCCAGTTTGCAACCCACCTAGTGATATAGGGGTTGATGCCTAGCTTAGTGAGTTTTTCTATGATTCCTGAGGGGGGAATGGTATCAAAAGCTTTGGCCAGATCAAGGTAGGCTGCATGAACCACCTTGCCTTCATTCACAGCTCTGGTGACTGACTCAAAGAAGTCGACCAAGTTGAGCAGGCATGATCTACCCTTCACAAAACCAAACTGTGTGTGCTCCAGAGTTTGGAGATTCCCTGTATCCTTGTTTATTAGGTCCATGATGATGTGTTCCATAGCTTTGCATATCAGACTTGTCAGGCTAATGGGGCAATAGTTCCCAGGGTCTTTAGTTACTCCTCCTTTGTGGAGATGGCTGACTATAGCAGTACACCATTTGGTAGGGAGAAAGCCTGAGGTGAGGCTGTGATTGAACAGGGCACACAGGTGAGGTGCCATTTCACTCTGTAGTTCATATAGAATACAGCCAGGGATATTGTCAGGTCCCATAGAAGCTGTATTCTTGGCCTTGGAAAGTGCTGTTTTAACCTGTTCAGCAGTAATACTGGGTGCCTGGCAATCTACTGGTATTGTGATTGGTCCTTTGGGGGGGGAGAGGTAAGTTGGCACTGAATCTGTCGGCCAGTATATTGGCAGCATCTGTTGGCACGGTATAGAAGGTACCATTGCACAGTAGCTCAGAGCAAATCTGGGTATTGCCATGGAGGTTCTTTACATAATTATATAAGGTCTTGTGGTTGTCTTTACTACTGCTGCAATTCTGTTTTCATAGCTAGCTTTAGAGGATTTGATGAGGGATCTCAACTTTTTGTTGAGGCTAATAAGGGAATTTTTCCAGTCTTGGGATTTCACCTTATTCTGCATCAGTTTCCTCCTTCTGTTGTAGAGTTTGTTTATGGCAGGGGACCACCAGATTGGCTTCCTTTTTTTGAAGGAGAGTGTCTTCGTTCTATTGGGTATGGAGAGATCCATACGTTTGTGTATGTGTTTGTACAGTGCATTGGTGTATGAGTTGGCAGTCATGCAACTATTCTCCATTTGCATGGGTGCCATGAAGTTAGCCACCTCTGTTCTTAGGAGCCCAAAGTTAGCTTTGGAGAAGTTTTTTATGGTGGTTACCTTTGTGGAGGGGTTGTGGATTTCCAAGGTGATTAGTTTGTGGTCAGATCTAACCAGGGAGGAGCTGACTATTGGTGTAGAGCAACTGTCGCCCATGTTAGTAATGACCAGGTCAAGGATGTTGCTACCTCTAGTTGGGGTAAGAATGAGGTGGTCCAAGGCATTGGAATTAATGAATTCCAGGAAACGTTGGGCAAGTGTATTGGTACATGAGTAGTTTTCCCAGTTAATGGAGGGGTAGTTGAAGTTGCCCAGTGTGAGAGTGTTAGGTTGGACCCTAATATTCTCCAGGGTGCTTAGGAACATGGAGTGAGTGTCTTGGGACATGGTTGGGGACCTATAACAGGCTATGACCTGAACTGCTGTCTTACCCAATGTTAGCTGCACCTGAAGTGTCTGATGCGTTATGTTAGGCTACCAGTCTGGAGGTGTGCACATCCTTTATGAATATGGAAACAGCACCAGCTTTGGAGCTTCACTCCAAGTTCTAGGGTGAAAAGGTGTGGAATGAGTTATAGCCTGGTAGTGTAGGGGTGCTTTCTACTGCCTTGAGCCAGGTCTCTGTTACAGCACAAATGACGATGTTCTCCATTTTAAGGAGTGCTTCGAGCGAGTGCATTTTGAGATTTAGACTTCTAGCGTTGAGCAGCATGACCCTCAGATTGCAATTATTTGTAGCTGTTATAGTGATAATTTGGTCTTTGGAACACCACCTAAAATAGACACTATAGGGATGGCAAGAGCCTTGGCCAGTATCTGGAAGCCCAGGGGCAACAGATGCAGCCATCTTTGGCAAAGCATCGAGGTCTGTCAATCATGTCATCCCAGGCAGATACTGGATCCCCTTAGAATGACACCAGAAACTTAGCCAATTGTTGAAATCAATCATTTTCTGCTTGTACTGTAGTATCATTCTGGGTGATGGTAGGATGCTGCTCAGGGCTATGGTCGTACCCGCCTGGGATACATAATCTGAGAGCTCCTCCATGTCTCTTTTCATGTAGTCCAGGGAGGTACGTCTCAGGTCATTCACACCCACATGTACAATGACAGAGTCATATTTGCACCTGTTCTTGAGGGACCTGAGTGCGTGCATTATGTGGTGGATCCTGGCATCTGACAGGCAGGGCAGCTGGCTGTTACTTTCTCCTTATTCAACGTAGTGAGTGGGACACCAGTGTGCCTCACTATCGAGTCACCTATGACTAGTGTGCTGGGCATACTGTTTTACCTTAGGGGCGTTGGTTGTGTGGCACATTGCTTAGGAGAGTTATGTGTCTTGTGATTTGTGTTGTGTTGTGGTGGTCAAATGTGTTTCTGCTTTGGAGGTCTCTGCTATTTGGGTAGATTTTTATTGAGATCCTCCATGAAGGTGGGTGTGTGGTTTATGTTTTTTATGTGAAGGCAGTGCTGGTGTGTGTTCTGGAGGACTATGTGTTCCATGTGGTGTGGTGCAAGTGTTGACCTTCTCCTCTTGACCAGCTATTCCAGTATGGCTGGAGAATGCGTAGCTTCCAATTTGGATATAGAAGTGCATCTCTCACAAGTCCGAGTGTTGGGAGGTAAGAGGAGAGGGTTGCTACATTGCCACAGGATGCCCAAGTTCACCGGGTTAATAGGAGAAAGCACAGGGAACTGACCTTTAGACATGCCTGGAGGGATGGGCATTAATAATAAGTACTGGAGCTGTTTCCTTGTGGAACGTTTAGTGCTGGTAGCACTTTTGTGTGCTACAATAATTGCTACAAGAAGTCTGGTATGGTAAAGTGTTGGACTAATAAGCTAGTGAAAGTGCAGGAGAGGAGAGAACTAGCAGATCTAAGGGAAAATTGAAGAGCAGTTTGGCACCTCTCAGAAGCTTACAAACAGTCCTGGATACAGCAAATCTGTATCTGGACTAGACTAGTTACAGGAAAGGTGGGAAAAGCACAAACATGGGCTTTTAGACCAGAAAGTTGAAGGAGATGGAAAAAACTGCCCAAACAGCCAATAAACTACAATTTCCTTGCCAGAAACCTCTCCTCTTGTAGTAGATAGTCTACCTAGTAGTTACCCCTCTCACTGACAAGCTAGAAGGCTTCCCTCCGACACAGAGAGTCTTGGGGGGCTCAGAAGCTTACAAACAGTCTTGGATATGCAAATCTGTATCTGGACTAGACTAGTTATAGGAAAGGTGGAATACAAGTGCAAACATAGGCTTTTAGACCAGAAAGTTGAAAGAGATTGAAAAAAGTGCTCAAACGGCCAATAAACTACAATTTCTGGGCCAGAAACCTCTCCTCTTGTAATAGATAGGCTACCTAGTGGTTACCACTCCCACTGACAAGCTAGAAGGCTTCCCTCAACACAGAAAGACCTGGGGGGCTCAGAAGCTTACATACAGTCCTGGATACAGTAAATATTTATCTGGACTATACTAGTTACAGGAAATGCGGGAAAAGTGCAAATGCGAGCTTTTAGACCAGAAAGTTGAAGGAGAGGAAAAAACTGCCCAAATGGCCAATAAACTACAATTTCTGGGCCAGGAACTGCTCCTCTTGTGGTAGATAGGCTACCTAGTGCTTACCACTCCCACTGACAAGCTAGAAGGCTTCCCTCCAACACAGAGAGGCTTGGGGGGCTCAGAAGCTTACAAACAGTCTTGGATACAGCAAATCTGTATCTGGACTAGACAAGTTAGAGGAAAGGTGGGAAAAATGCAAATGCAGGCTTTTAGACCAGAAAGTTGAAGGAGGTGGAAAAAACTGCCCAAATGGCCAATAAACTACAATTTCTGGGCCAGAAACTGCTCTTCTTGTGGTAGATAGGCTACCTAGTGCTTACCACTCCCACTAATAAGCTAGAAGGCTTCCCTCAAAACAGAAAGGCTTGAGGGCCTCAGAAGCTTACCTACAGTCTTGGATACAGCAAACCTGTATCTGGACTAGACTAGTTACAGGAAAGGTGGGAAAAGTGCAAATGTGGGCTTTTACACCAAAAGTTGAAGGAGATGGAAAAAACTGCCTAAACTGCCAATAAACTACAATTTCTGGGCCAGAATCCACTCCTCTTGTGGTTGATAGCCTACCTAGTGCTTATCACTCCCACTGATAATCTAGAAGGCTTCCTTCAACACCGAAAGGCTTGGAGGGCTCAGAAGCTTACAAACAGTCATGGGTACAACAAAACTAGACTAGCTACAGGAAAGGTGGGAAACAACTGCAAACACGGGCTTTTAGACCAGCTTTTGCCATTGCTTTTTGTTACTCTCATCATAACAAAACATTTCCACCCATGGTCAGAGCCTACGTTACCAGGGTTCTGGCTACTAATATTGCATTTTGGAAAGGAGTGGGCTCAAGAAATACATGAAAGGCACCAACTTGGTCATCTGTGCACTCCTTTACCAAACATTACATATCAGACTTTTTCTGTAGGTCTACAGCAGACTTTGCTAGGTTTATTCTCCAAGGGCTTTTGGGCTCAGACTCTACTTCCTCTACCTTTTCTTTCTAAGCTCTGGTGATCAACCCATATAGCTTTGACTACAGCAGTAGTAATCTAATGATGAACATAGTACAGTTGTATAAGTAAACTTATCATAACAGTAAATGATCAAATAGATCATGTTGCAGCAGGGACACCCTCCCTCTGTCCTCCATCTTTATCTCACTTTTATAACAATGGGGAGCTTAAACACTGCTGATCATTAGGGGAAGCTGTTCTCAGTGAGTCTTCTTTAGGCTCAGTAACAAAGCTGCAGAACTATACAAACACATAGTAAAACAATGAATTAAAGTATTTAAAAAACTCTGTAATTCAAGTGAAGTATATACTTTCTGTGATAGCATACAACACATTCACCAATAATAAGCAAAAAAAACCCCAAAAAAAAACAAAGCAAATTTATTCCATACAAATGATAAAATATATACAATGGTGAGATTCCAACATTATATCAGTCACTTAAAGCTCATCTAATCACACCACAAAATGCATTTCAATGCATTTACATCTTTACACTTGCTGATTGCCCAGTTGTATTTTGGTAATATAATCATCAAACACATGGTAACCATGTTTCATTTAGCATATTTCTTCCATATCCATCATGATGGATATACATTTTTTTGTCACTGATATTTTATCTAATTCCAGGAAGTATCATATAAGTGAAGCCATCTAATTGCAAGCGTGCATCTGTGTCTACATGGGATGTTGTACAGCTAATTAGCAGCCACTCCATTATAACCTGTCTTTTGACACCTGTCTGATCAAACTGGCTTCTGATAAAATGATTTTTATGAAGGGGCAAAGCTCTTCATGCCTGTCATAAAGAAGATTGTACCCCCTATCTAATATGACTTTCAAAGCTGTTAAAAATATGAGCTAAACAATATATATATATATATATATATATATATATATATATATGGGTCTACTTCAGAATGTCAACCATTCAGAATGCCGACTTTCATATGGCCGACACCATGTGATCGACGTTCCAAGGTTGGGAGGGTGGCCTAATGGTTAAGGTGTTTGCCTTACAAACACAAGGTGCAGGGTTTGAGTCTCACAAGGGATAATTGGCTAAGCTTAAAATGGCTTGCAAGGGCAGTTAGCTTAGTAAGAATCCATGAATCTATGAAAAAAAGATTGACATCCTGAAATAGCACCATTTACCTACCTGTAAACACAGTAAAACTGTGTTATGCAGAGCAGCAAGCCCCCTGCACCCCCACACCCCTGCTACTGAAATACAGTCACTCCGAGATTGCACTACAGTGCAGGAAAGGAGAATCTCCCAGTCCCGCACTGTAGTGGGATCTCCGCTATCATTTGTCGGCCTTTCAAACGTTCGCTCATATGGTGTCGATCATATGAGTTTCGAACATTTGAAAGTTCGAACAAATGAAGGGCTCTTATAGATACATAAGTATTGTCAGGTTCATATGTTGAAGTTTATCTTATGCTAATTGTGACAGTATGAGGGGTGTTTTGGACAGAGATTTAGTTTGTGGATCTTCTACTACTGAAGTCATCAAAAAGTGTGACGAAAGTAGAAAGCTGATTCAGGGAATTTCTCAGATTTTCAGCCCCTTTCCTTTAGTTTTCCAAGGGACTTTCTGCTTCCTTGTCTAACTTTGGCAGAAAGCAAAATAAATAGTCCCAGCAGAATTCTGGTAAGCAGATGTTTAAAATGCAAAGGAATGGCAGTAATAGTCCAAAAAGAAAGCAGGACCTTCCCTTCAGAATAATGGATAGTCAAATACATCAGAATGACTATATGAGAGACCTTATCCTCAGCCACACTAGCAGTCCATTAATTCTCTGTAAAATTCTGAATCTCCATTTCTTTCTTTGGCAACAGATTGTGTCAGACAAATGGGTCTTGAATGAGATCCATCAAGGCTGCTGATGGCAAAGAGAGGCTCTCTCTCCTTTTCACAGGATTACTCCTCCTTCTCTAGACCAAACTCCTCTCTCTCCTCCTGTACCATAATGTACATTGTCTCAGGGGGTACTAGAACCTGATGTTCATTATATTGATCACTGCTGCAGTATCCTTAGCTATATGGGTTATATCCTGCAAAGGATATAACAACTGGCCAGCTTCCGCAGCTTTAGGAGACCTTTAGGAGACCTTCTGCACTCCCAAATCAACAGTCAGCTTGAGCTGAGTTGACTAAAATGTCAGGTTTGGGTACCAAGCCCTTCAGATCTTTCCTGGTGCTGAAGAGTAAGCTTCTCTGGGGCTTTCCAGGATCGGTGGTCAGTTTGTGCTGTTCCTTTGTTGGGCAAATGAGTTCCCAGTGGTGAAAAACTTTCCATTACAAAAACAATTGTTAGTTTATTAATACTTTCCTGTTCAGGAAAGTTATTTTAAAACTAGGAGTTTGTATTTTAATGGACTGTCTTGAGACTCTGTTATACTCTTAAATGAGAGCACTGTTTTTTCCTGTCAGTTTAAAAGTTGTTTTAAGTAATTGAAAACTATTTTTATGGAGAAATTGCGTTTGTTTTATTTTGGGGGCTGGTAAATGCTTTTTACTATATTTTTATCTGAAAAAAGGGATGTTTAAAGGCTTTAATGTTTTACAGGCTTTTACTGCTTCTTTTTTCATGGGAAAGAAACACCATTTTCAGTTTGACCATGGAACAAACTGCTAGTGACATGGATGGTCATTCTTCCAGCCACAAAAAGAAAAAGTTAATCAAGCAGCCTTCTCCCCAGGCTGGATAGCAGGTGGATGATACTACTGTAGCCATTATTTGTACCTCAGACCACTCATCATTTACCCCAGTTCCCTCTGGTGTAGCACCCACAGCCACTATGGATCTATGGTTACTCATGTCTTCAACAGCCGTTGGACTCCCCTCATTGTCAAGGAAAAACTGCTCTTGTCAGTCCTGGGAGAGGGAAAAAAGAAGGCTTTCCCGATTTATCAGAATGTTATGCCCATCCCTAGTGGAAGCTACTGTTGTCATTAATAGCACTGTTGTACCCATTTTTCCTGTCAAAAAGAAATTGAAAACTGAAGTGTATCTCCTTTCTCAAATTTCCTTAGATAGGCTTATTTTACATGGTCTGGCTCATGGTTCAATTTAGGCTATTGGTCCTTCTTATAAAGTATTTTCTGGTGAAAGAAAAAGGGAAACCTCTTTTCCTGAAGAGATTCAAGATTCTGAATCTGGAAAAGAATATGAAGGAGTAGAAAAAAGTCCAATATTTCTGTGGTGAAGAAAACAGTATTTAATAATTCCACAAACAGGCAAAATAAGCGCTTTTGTCTTGAGCACAAGACTTCATCAGATATCTGATGAAGTCTTGTGCTCAAGATGAAAGCGCTTATTTTGCCTGTTTGTGGAATTATTAAATACTGTTTTCTTCAGCACAGAAAGATTGGACTTTTTTCTGTTTTGCTTTTTGGTTGGAAACACACTTTTTAAATATGAAGGAATAGATACAGTTTTTTCCTCAGATTTTTGATTCAGACTCAGAAGAGAGCTCAGTTTCTGATTCTCAGTGAGTGTTTCTTTTTCTCTGTGACTATTTCCAGTATATGCCAGTATTTTCAGTGGGAGAATACTGAGGGTTCCTAGTCCTTTAGAAAATACTGTGAGCTGTTATAGAAGGAATTTCAAGAACCTTCACCTATTACTCCACTTCTGTCAGCTTTGTAGGATGTGAGTGTTACTGTTTGCAATTTTCCTGATAGGCAGCTGCCCCTAAAAAGTTAGATAAGATTTATAAAGTTCCTCAGTCTTTTAAGTTTTTTTGCACTCTTCCTAAAACCGACCCAAAACTATAGTTTTAGTCAATCCTATCGCTGCTAAGCATTTAGGTAATTCCAATCTTACTCTTTTTATTAAGGGCGAGAAGATGATTGAAAAGTATGGGAAAAATTTGATGTTTCTGTAACTTTGAGTTTCAGAATTTTCAATGTCAAGCTCATATGTTTAACTTTTTCTGACTAATTGTGAAAGTATGGGGGTTTATTTTTGTCTGTAGTTTCTTCTTGTGAGGAAAATCTGCTATAAATAATTTGGTTTCATCAGTTGTACAAGTCACCACCCATTGTTTTCAGTGTGTGCATGACTCAGTTGATACTTCTTCCAGGGCTATGGCCACTGGTACTGTTTTGAGGAGGTCTACCTGGCTGCATTCTCAAAGAGTCACAGATGATGTTAAAAATTAGATTTTAAAAATTATTTTGGGCAGAGATTCATTTTTGCCCCTCTGCTGCACAGGTGATCAAAAAGTGTGATGAAAGGGTTAAGCTGATTCAAGGAATCTCAAACAAAACAAATGGTAGAACATACTTACAACTTTGAAAAGTGTAAAAGAAACCAATAAAAACAAACGGAGCAAATGTCAGTAGAAAAACAATTTACTATAAGCGCTTTCGGTAAAACCAATGCTTCACCTTCTTCAGATACAAAATGTTAAATCAATTAAGAACATTTAAATAGTCTTCAGCATAGCAGTTATTAATTAACAATTAACAAGGCATCCAATTACTTAAGTTCAGCTGCTAAGCAACCATAAAAATTAAAGGTACAATCCACATACATACATTATCCAAAGCCTAATGGTAAAAAAACAATAGTGAAAACCTTTTCTAAGGGCTTAAACTCACATATCAAAAATGGCTTTTTACAATCAAAATTAAAAAACAAAAGACATATATGAAAAATAAATATGTGCAACATTATGTATTCAAAATCATTCTAAAAAGAAAAATAATGTAAGTGCATTTGATAAAAATGATGAATAAAAATGAAAAAAAAAAAGAAATTATTTAAACCTTTCAGCATCTTAACGATAATAATTTAAGTACACATTTAATTGATATTTGTTCGTTAAGACCAGGGGGTGTATAGGCAGTTGTCCTAATCTGCCAATCTAGCTCATCTGTTTCCAAAAGAAGTTGCCAAGGGCCACCTCTTGGATCAGGGCATCTGCAATGCAAGACTACAAATCTAAAACAGTCGTCTGAATATTTGAGTATGTGTTTTGCCAAAGTGTTATTTGTATCTTTTTTACTTATGGCATAAACATGCTCGTAGACCCGCTGTTTTAATTTTCTTTCGGTCTTGCCTATATAAAAAGCGGTGCACCGATCACATGTGGCAGCATAGATCACACCTTTAAACTCACAATTGAATCTCCCCCTAATAAAATATCATTTGTCATTGATCATGACCTCTTTAGTTACTTGAATGTTTTTACATTGAGCACATGCCCCACACTTTGACATACCATTAAGACCTGGCCCTTGCAATTTCTTTCTTTTTTGACGTAAAGCTTTAAGGCTTAAATTCCTTCTATAGGTGATCTTTGGCTGCATACCCAATTTCCCACTCAGGGTTAAATCCTCAGTAACTGCCCCCCAGTTTTTGTTCAATATCTGCCTAATATAAGCATAGTCCACGGAGAATGTACATAAAAAAGAAGCCTGTAAGCTTTTGTCTTTAGGTAAGTCACCTTCAAAGTCTTGTTCAATATTTACTAATGTTTCTTTCAACAAGATAGCTCCCAATAATGGTTTAAAGTGACCCTCATGTCTTTTAAGGACCACTTCCTCTCTAACCTTAACAATTAAGTTCCTAGGATATCCTCTATTAACAAACATTTTTTCTAAGTTCTGACACTCTTCCAAAAAATCACAAAAATCTGTGACCATTCTTGCTGCTCTCACCATTTGTCCTTTTACTACGGCCTTCTTTTGATGGAAAGGGTGACAGCTATCATAATGCAATAAAGCATTAGAGTACTTAGGTTTTCTGTAAATTTTACTCTTGTATTTTAAGTTGGAATAATCTTTATATAACAGAATGTCCAAAAAGTTGATACTACTCTCTTCAACTTGATAAGTAAAGTCCAAAAAGTTAGTCAATTTTACAATGTCAAATAAATAGAGGAACTCCTTCTCTTGGACCTTTCCACATAAGGAACATGTCATCCTGGTATCTAGTGTACCAGGAGACATGTTCCCTAAATGTTGGATGTGTAAATGACAAGGTATTCTCCCATTGTGCCATGATGACGTTGGCGAAGCTCCCTCCACACGGGGAGCCCATAGCTACCCCTGATGTTTGCAAGAAGACGCCCCCCTCAAATGCTAAGAAATTGTACGATACACTAGTTCCAGCAATGTTTCTATGATATAAATAGTATTATCTGGGACTTTTCTTACAAACAAAAAATCTCTAATCCATTCTAAACCTAAATGGTGAGGTATGACAGTGTAAAGATCTTTCACGTCTATAGTGACAAAGCATGTATCAGCTTGATAGTCAAATTTATCTATATTGGACAGGAAAGCCCAAGAATCTTTACAAATTTGAACTTCCTTATCAATCAAAGGTTTCAATAAGCTATCTACATATTTTGCACAAGCATAAGTTATAGACCCACATCCATCAACAATAGGTCTAAAAGGTGGATTTGAAATTGACTTGTGTAATTTCGGAATTCTGAAAAAAGCTGGTACTCTTGGGGCTAGAATGGATAAGTATTGGTGCAAGTCTACGTCAATAAATGACTCAAGAAACAAGTCTTCCAAAGTCATCCTAACCTTCCTATAAGCTAAATTGAGGGTGGGGGGCTGGTTCTGATGAACCATAATGATTATGTGGTTGCTATGAGAAAACATTTAAATTCTGAAGTCTATAAGAAAGTTTCAATTAATGAACTAAATTTAGCTTATAGGAAGGGTTTTTAAACAAAAACCATCTTTATTAAACCATCACTTATGACATAAGTAATCATATAATTATATAAATGAAAATAAACTACACCAACACAATCTTAGTTGCAAGCATTTCATATCACACACCATACTGAGACACTCTCAGTTGCAAACATTATACATCACTTATAATCTACAACTTGTCTACATTTGAAAATATGCAATATTTGATTAACCTCCCTAACGCTGAGATTAAATCCAGTCTTTGGAAACGGTCAGCTCTTTATCTCATATTACTAAAGATTTTATCAAATCTGCATTTGATGCTGTAGATGTTGTCTCCAGTGGGGGTGTTACTGGTAATCTCATGAGAAGAAATATCCAAATAAGATTTCAGAATTTTCCAAAGTATGTAAAGGCATGACTGTTAAATGTATCTCTGGGAAAAATAGCTTTTATTTGGCAACTACTTTGCAAACATACTTAAAAAAACCAGGGAAGTGAGGCAAATTAATGCAAGGTGTTAAGTAAATTTTCTTTTCACTGATTCCTAAATGCCAAAGAACACAAATGCTGGATATATGTTTTTAAAAAGCCTTTAAATTTAGTCAGCAAAAAACTTTCAACACCATTTTAAAAATAAATGGCAAAGAGTATGTGTCAAGGATCCACCTTCTAAAAAAATATGACTATCCTTGTCTTCTCTTTTCTCCCCTACCCACCCCAGCATTTCTTTCAAATTGCTGTGAATCTCTTTCTATCAGCTTGGCAAACAATAAATTCAGATTCTTGGGTACCAAGTATCACAGAGCACAGACACAACTCCCTCCTATTCCATCTGGAATTCCTCAAATCTCCTATTGACTTTTTTCCTCAGATCATTGCTGAATTTCTTTTTCAGGGGGTCTTTGAGACAGTACCTGGGCCTCTCCAAAGTCTTTGGCTTCAGACTGTTTTTGTTCTTTGAACACAAACCTTAGAGGCCTATTTTATACCTTTCCAAACTGAACACCTTTCTTCACTTTCTAAAATTCAAAACATTGGCTCTGCTGTTCACCCTGGACCTGAAAGATATGTATTTACACATTCTTATTCACAGAACACACACATTTTTAAAGATCCCAGTTTTAGGACTGCATTTTAAATGTACTGCTTTACCCTTGGGTATCTATACCACCTCATGAGTCTTCAACAAGTGACTTACCACAATGACAGCTCACTGCAGACTTGAAGGTATTACCCATATAGCCATATCTGGACAATAGTCTGATCTCATTATCTATCAGTCAAGAAATTCTGGTTTCTTTACAGTTGGCCATGAATCTTCTCAGCAATTTAAGCTTCACACTAAATTTAAACAAGTGATCATTGATTCCTTCACACAGGATAGTTTTAACAGAATGTCTTCTGTACATCTCTCTGATGACAATTTTCTTCCTCAAGGAAAAAATGCTTTCTTACTGTGCGGTTCCTCCTCTGGGCCAATAATCAAAGGAGACTGAATCCTCAACCACTGACACTGGTGAGGGACGTTCACCTGAAACAAAGATAGACAGATACACACAGTATTTCCAGATACAGCTGTCTGCATCGAGGGACGTTCACCTGAAACAAAGATAGGCAGATACACACAGTATTTCCAGATACAGCTGTCTGCATCTAATACAATTTCCCTTAAGAGCACACAAGGAACACACTCAGTCTGGGGTCTGGATTTCACTCTCTCTCTCTCTCTCTCTCCAGGACACCAGTAAGCCTCCCCACTGGGACAGCTATAGAGTTGAGTCCTCAGCTGAGTGTCCCAGGCCAAGTCCTCCACCACTCTCTTTCTGTGAAACCAGTTCTCTGTGTCCTTGCTCACAGCAACCAACACACCCACTCTTTGAGATTTGATTTGCATGCACACACACACACACACACACACACACACACACACACACACACACACACACACACACACACACACACACACACAGCTGGGAAAGGCTGGCACAGATTTACTCACTCTGCCTCCTCTTGCCCAGACTATGATGTAGTTACTGTCACCAGAAACTGCCACATTAGCTACTCTAAGGCTCTTCCAAGGGTATCCAATTATACTGAGCAAAATTAATACTAATATAAATGGTAATGTTAACCAAACAGCAAGGCTTTCAGGAGTGGCCACAGTGTCATCAAATAAATACAAGTACTCTTAAAGGTTAAAATATTCTCTAAAATACTAGACACAATGAAAGGTTTAAATATATTTAATAATAAATAATAGAATCACATGAAAATACTAAATATCTATTTAGAGTAAACACCAGAGTTTCATTCACAGGCAATATTAAAAATAACACAGATGTATAGATTCACACAGATACAGAAGAACAGTACTTAACTAATCTCACTATATTTTCCTGACTGATCTAAAGGATTACTATTTCCTGGTTACTTACTATAGCAAGGCAAGATGAAGTAGGTGAAAGATCCTTCTTTGTCAGGTTACAAAGACAGACTACCCTGAGACTTCAATCTCATCTAGTATTAAAACATCATCTGGTCATCTGACTAGTGGCTGCCATACTATCTCCCTTTACTAGAAACTGAACCAGAATCTCACACACGTGTTACCATACACACAGCTAAAGCTTTTCTAAGATGTGTTACAGCTTTTAAAAGTCATAAAACAACTTCAAACGTCCACCCTTCCAGAGCAGCAATTAGTTCACCCCAAAGAACAATACAGAAGGCTTCCTAGTACAGACTTTTTGTCTCTGGCTGCATTGAGCCTTGTGAGATACAATCTTTATGGCCTAAATTAAGTAATTTAATTTCAGGATATTTTACTAAATGTTAGCTGGGGTTGAGCTTAAAATTTCTCTTCCAGTATCCTCTGTTACAATATTAATTTCAGCAGTTATAATACAGTCTGACATACAGGTTTATTTATTTTTTTCTGTCCCGCAGGACCTACTGTTGGTACATTTTTTTAACACAAGCAGCTTTACAAATACATTTTCAACACACGCACCTATTCAAATCAGTTTGATATACAAACATATAATTATTTACAAAACTCCAGCTAGCTATCCTGGCATATGTTGCACATCCACTACCCTGCTTCTTTTGGCGTAGCTGACAATATCTCATATCGTAACACTTACCATTATCACTTTCTCAGATTTTTCCACAAAATATATCTATTGTAAGAGAAGGTCTGAGAATTCTCAGATTCATGACCTGTTCTGTCCTTGTGATTCCTGTTGCTAGACACTACATGAGGAAAATGCAATGGTTTCTTAGTCTCTTTGGGACCAGTGTCTTCATTGTTCATCCTTTCCAATTCCCATGCTCAGTTTTGTGAAGAAAGAACTTATTTGGTGTGACAATGAAGTCCTTGTAAATCCAAGAGTTCACTTTTCCCCTCTGAACCCCTCTCAATCTATGGCCATGGATGTCTTGAACTTTGCCTGGGGGTGTTTCTCAATATGTCAAGGTCTACAGAATGTTGTAACCAAAACACAAACACATAAACCCGAAGGAAATGTCCCTCATAAGAAAGCACTAAATAAGCCTTGGTTTACAGACCTCTGTTAGTCATAACTGACACAACTATAATATATCAACAAACCAGGGGAACAAGATCTTGCCCATTTGCAGACTAGCCATGATTGCCAGGGGTACAGTAATTTGGCATAATTTTACCCATCAGGCAACCTACATTTTTTCAGGGCAGAATACAGTTGCAGACTCTTTCAACAGATCCAAACTAGGCACTCATAAGTGGATCCAACATCCAGAGGTCTTCCTGCAGATAGTCCACCAGTGGGGAACTCCCAAGTAGATCTGTTTCCCTCCTATCTAAACAGACAACCGAAACAGTTCTGTTCCAAGACACTTTGCAAAAAGGCATGGAAAACAGATGCATTCTCAAGCCCCTGTGCAAGGATATTTCTTTATGCCCCCTTCCTTAGATTGTCAAAGTACTTCAAAATATATGTAAGGACTTACCAAAGATTTTACTAGTGACTCCCTTTTAGATGAGAAAACACTGGTTCTCCCTTCTCTTGCAACTGGCCAAGGGCAATTACCCAAAACTTCCTCACAGAAATGACTTGCTCACACAGGACAACAGATCTTTGGTTCATCCTAATATTCATAATAATCTCAATCTCACAGTGTTGATGATTTCTTTTAGACCCATTTTCTTCTGAGGACATGCATCAGGTATTGAAGGAATCAAGAAAACCTGCTACCAGAAAATCTTACTTAGTCAAAGAGAAGATATTTTCTGGATGGTACCAATATAGTGGATAAGATCCGTCTTAGTATAGGAGTACCTCTGATTCTCCAATACCTGTGTGAATTGGCCAATTCAGGCTAAGGGTACACTTCAGTTATTGTACACTTCTCAGCCATTTCAGCTTGTCTGCCACTGGATTTCCTTCTTTCTTCCTTGTCTTAAGTTAGACAATGTTTAAAATGGGTTTTTCCTATCAAGACATTAAGAAAAAAAGTAGCTCTTTCCTGGGATCTGAATTTTGCTTTGGAAAAGCTAACATGATCTCCTTTTGAACCTGCAGCCAGTTCTTTACTGAAATGTCTTACTTAGAAGACTGTCCACTGATATCGTTGACTTCTGCTAGATGGGTAACAGAATTGCGAGCACATATGTTTACCCTGATATTTTGCAAAGATCGGGAGAGTCTCAGAGTCAACCTTTCATTTATGTCTAACATTGTCTGTGAATGTACTCTCAACCAGACTATACAACTCCCTGTTTTCTGTCTCAAACCTAAAAATAAGAGAGTAAGAATTGCTCATACATTGGATGTCCATAAACAACTAAGATATTATTTGGGCAAAAATAAGTATTTTAGAAAATCAGATCAACCTTTTATGACCTATGATAGGAAGAAGAAAGGAGAGCCATTATTGAAACAAACATTTCTAAATGGCTATCACATGTTGTTAAGTTCTGTTACTCTAATCATAGGAAAACTCCTCCACAGAGTCTCAAGACTTATTCCACTAGAGCAGTGTCCACTTTTAGGATCTTCTGGAAAGTGATACTTTCCAAGTCTATTCTAGAAGCAGCCAACTGGTCTTCTATTCACACCTTTATCAAGCATTGCAAGTTATATTCTATTTTCAGAGCCAAAGCAGGTCGTGCTAAAGCTGCATTTCAGAGAAATCTAGACTCATCCACCTTTTCTTCCTGAGATTTGCTAGTTGTCCCATATAGCGATGGCTACTGCAAAAGTGATCTAATTAAAAATATAATAAAGTTGTATAGTGTGCTTACCATAAACTAGATCACTGTTGCCGTAGCTGCACCCACCTACTGAAACTGAAGTGATATAAGCACTGCTCTGCTATAGAGATTTTCCATTTAGTGTTATAAGTGTTGAAGTAAAATTCTTTACATATCTATAGACTTTAACTTGGGCTACTGATTAGGCTGTCTTGTTTTTCTGAATTGTATTCATCTATGTCTGTTTTTTTCTGATCCTCACCCTTTGAGACGACAGCCTTTTACTTGAATTCAGTCCTTATACTTAAAATAGGCTCCCAGTGAAGCTCAGCTGTGTAAGCTCTTTGTTGTTTCTAATAATACATTTTGAAATGCCATTGAAAGTATCCAATAACGTTCATCTCTTCTTTTACTGGAAGTCTTTTCAATAATATACCTTCTTACTACTAACTTAGTTATGCACTATGACACCAAGAGAGTGTATCTAGGTTTAGTGTTGTCTGCCAGGATTTGTAAGATCAGAGACTCTAAATCTGCATTTGCCAGGTAACTTTGCTGAATGGGACTTAAGAATGGTGTGGGCCCTAGGGAATAAAAAAAAATGTTATTGTGTATGACTGAGGTGAGACTATTGCTTCAGAGGTTTCATAATCTACTATGGACCCTAAATAGAAAATAGCAATTTAGGCTAAATGTTTGGAGTGCTTAGGTATAACATTTGACATGCACCTGTTAAGCTAAAAAATTCTACTAAAGAGTAAGCATTTGGTGTAATTCTCTGTGTCAAAGTTCAGGTTTATAGATAATGTACTCCAGACAAGTATGATCAATTATTATAGCGTTTATTTAAATATTCAATAAAAATGTATCATTGAGTGTGTGTGTGTGTGTGTGTGTGTGTGTGTGTGTGTGTGTGTGTGTGTGTGTGTGTGTGTGTGTGTGTACATGCATATATGTGAGTGAATGTGTGTGTGTTTTGTGAGATAAAGAGAATTTGTTTGCTATTATTAAAATACTAAAAAGTAACATATTCAACAATGATACCTGCAGGATATTCTAAATAAATATATGTAACATTAAATCTGAAAATAAAAGAACACTACAAGTAGACATAGGGCCCCTAAAGAGATCTCCTAAAGCAGGGGTTCACATTATAAGTCTAGCTTGCTAGTAATCTTCTATTAAAAAATTCTCATGTGAAATGATAATTTTGATAATCCTCAGTCAGGGACCTTAGTCTTAAAAATGACAAGAAACAAACCAAAGCAAAAAAGTCATGCTTGATACAAGAGCTTGTTTGTTAGTGAGGTATAGTGGCATTTGTGTCATCAAAAATGGGTGCCCTGCATATTTTTTTCAATTCACCAGACTTCATTTGTGTTCTAATTTCTACTGAATACTTTCTGTGTAAGAATTTAAGCTGAATCTGCAAGTGTCTTCATGTTTGTCATCTAGATCATGGCTGAACATAGTCCTAACTGCCAATCAATAGAGCCGTCTTCTTACACAGATATATAGCATAAATATTCTACATGTATGCAACAGTGAAAAATAGCCATTTATATCTTGTCCATAAGCCAGAAGAAAGAACACTGTTCTAACCAGCAAAATAATGTGATAACCTTCTATAAACCACATCAAGTACACACATAAATAATTAGAAACATTGGTTAACTACAACCAGTCTGTATCTCTGTTACTATATTCACTACTTGTAGTATGGTTGGTTTAGACTTTGATTTCTATTTTCTAGTGATTATATTTTTTGGCAACCACCAGAATTAAATCCAGCAAAGCCTTACTTTGTCTAGACAATTCCAATTCTGTATTACAGCTCGAAAAAATCATTTCCTTAGTTACACCAATTTGCTTACCCAGTATTTCTGACAGAGTAGTCTGCAGGGAATTTCTAAAGTCTGCCAACTCATTACACTCCCTAAAGCATATGTTCCCAGTTATATCTTTCTTCTCCATCACATCCCAGCATTTGCATTTAGAGTCTGCTTGGGATATAAAAATACCAATGCAAACACTTCAAAGCAAAGATGCTAAATCTTTCAAATGTTGTTTTTTTCATTACTATATACTATTTCTGTATATTTTTAATGTAAAATAATTTCTCCACGTAAAGCAGTGATGGCGAACCTTTTGGGTTCAGCCTGTCAAAAATTCAGAAAATGCCTAACTTGACTCTGCTTGCATTTTACCCCCCAAAGCAAAAATAAATAATTAAATAAATAAACAAATAAATAAATAAATAAAACAGCATGGCTCTCAGTACAGCAGGGATAAATCTCAACAGAATCGGGGGCAAATCTAGAAATAAGAGACATCGACATGTTTAAACTACTAGTACTATCAATCTGAGACACAGAAAAAAATGAATGTGAATTAATATACATCTTCTGACGTAAAATTAGTCTATAAATCTAATTATTGTCATTATTAAGTATAAAAAGTTGCCAGTTTTAGCAGGGATTAAGAGGGACAGTTGAGAGGAATGTAACATAGCAGACTTCTAGAAACACAGACTACTTGCCCTTTGCAGAAGTGTAACTACGAAGAGAAAGCAATGTCAGTACTGCCCTTTGCAGACTATCGAGAAAGTATACAGAAATAATTTTTGTGGTTAATAACTTTCTTACATCTGCAGCAGTGCTATTGAACTGGCTCAGGGCACAAAATAACTCAATGCACTTCACACAGGCAACAAATGCAAAAGCAGTTTTTTTGGTAACTCGGGTGTTGGTGAATGCTGGTTTGTCACCCAAACTTTCATGGCGTGTCACCTTTGACACTCATGTCATAGGTTCACCATCACTAACCTAAAGTTTCAAACCTAATGTGTTAATAACTGGAATGGGGTTGTACCATATCTGTGTCTCAGTCTAAAACCACACTGGCGATTATCTAAGAGGCCATGAGATGTAGTATGACTACATCTGGGCCTACAGCAGTTTCTCAGTCACCTTCTAATCAAAAGGAAAGATATTCTAGCTAAGATAGCACTTTCCATAATATTAGAAAGAATGTCTGACTTTTTAAACAGTGGTATTTTTAAATCTTCCTTTAAGGAAGATGAAAACATGCCAGCCCTCAGTGAATGACTGAATAATTTGGAGAGTAATTTCTCCTAGTAATTCAAGATATGATATTAACAATCTTGTAGGCCAATGTCTAGCCCACAATGTGCAGATTACATAGCTATATCAGCACTTTTAATCTTATCATAATCACAACAAAACTGATAAACTCATATCAAAACTACCACAATACACAGTGGGTGAATACAGGGCAAAAGCTCCCCTTGTTGTGGTAATCCTATCCACAAATAATTGTACAACTTCCTCACAATGATATGAGGAAAATATATAAGCAGCAAGATAGCTTGAACTGCAGTGCCTGTCAACCACTGGAAAAAATGCAGTCAGAATATTCAATATGGCAGAATTCTCATTGGATACAAAAGGATATCTTGTTATGTAAGAGCTTTACCTGGTAGGTGGCATAGTGGAAATCCAGACTAAGCTTGGCCCCATACAGGTGAGCACTCTGCTATCTTCCATAATAGTCCTTGCATTAACCAAATTTCATATTCATAGAATGTTCCTAGCATTTGGCAGGTACAAGTCACACACAGACTAGGACAAAAGAATCCAGAGCACCAATTACAGCTGGTATTATAACCTCTATCCAGTAAATTTGTATCATCCACACTGACCCCAGGATCCCAGTAAGGGGCATCTGGTTTCCCAGTCAAGAATCCATAGGGCACAACAATGGCCTAGCTTTATATCAGGGGATTATATCTGTTGGAGGACAGGAAGTGGTCCAACCACAAGCTTGATTCTACCAGCAGACATTGGATTATGAATTAAGGTGGAAAACCAAGTCAAGTGAGTGAGCAATTTTATGGATAACAGTGTTAATGAACTAAGTGAAGCCAAAGCTGTCTAAAAGATTGAGAACATGCATGACATGTTCACTAAATCTGCATTTAGGCATTAAAATCTTTCAGGACTGGCTATCTCGGGGAATTATGCAGAAATGCTCCAGGTAACCTGGTGGACTGCACCAAAGGAATATGCAAATCACTCCACTTCCCATGATGTATTTTCAGCTTCAACTTGCATTAACTACAAAGCAGTTGAAAAACATATAGTCCCCCACTGATAATCTTTTGTCTAGGTCTGTGAATGACATGCAGACTCTGGGGACAGGATTATTCCAAGTGCGGTCCAAAGTTTTTGTCCAGCCAGGTCTCTATAGTAAATCCCAGATCAAATGCCTGGAGCTAATTGGTTACAACACCCAACTTATTTTGAACTGACCTAGTGCTAGAATGTTCAGCCCTAGACAGAGCTCCAGGGGGATACATTCAGCTAGTTTGTCAAAGGTAACAAGCTAATTCCTGACACTGTTTTGTGATGGTGTTTCTACTCTCAGCCAGTTTAGTGCCCATGAAAAACAAGCTCCTTCTGATCCCTTCTCAGTGCTTCCTCACCACCCCCAGTCTTCTACACCTAAGAAAAAGTAAAAAATGTTAATAGGCAAGGGGGCTAAATGTGAGGAGAACTAGTATGAGATCTGAAGGATAGGAAAGTCCCATGTAGCAATTAATATAAGAAAAATGTGCAACAATAGCTGCCTTTAGAAAAAAATAGAAAATCAATCAACGTAAGAAATAAAAACAGATTTGAATTGTCAGGACCAAAAGATGATTGACTTCAGTCTGATCACATTTTAATTTAACCCAAACAGCTTCCTGAATCAAACAAACATAGTCATAAATAATATGTGCTAAATGTCATCATAACACTATATTTGCATAATAGCTGTAAGGAGCCAATAGATTTTTGCCAGTACTCAACAACATGTCTGTACACCCCCCCCCCCAAAAAAAAAAAATCCGGTCATGGGATTTCCATGTCTCCAAAGTGTAAATATGATCAGGGCTAAAAATGCTTCTGGAGTTACTCAACAATCTTTAGCAACTGAACATCAGCTAATACAAAAACAATCTGCCAGTGTGTTCTTTAAAACTACATTTATTGTGTACCATTATCCCAGGATCTAAGTATTTGATTGTCTTCTTCCCTTGTATTTTCTATATGATTTGCAGCTCCTATTTTCTTTTCTTCACATTTTAATAGCTGGAACTTTATCATATCCATATCAGCCATATTTCTGCTCTTACAAATGAACGTGTACATATCGGTAATAATCCCCCGGATTCACTATTCATCTGCACAGGACTAGCTTAGTCCTGCATGGAAGTGGCCGTTTAGGAGAAGAACAGCAATGCACCAGACAGATTAATGAAAGTGCGCTCCTAAACGGACATGGAGCGTGTGCGAGTGCGAGGGGCGTGTCTGAGGGCACAGCTCTCAGAATATACATGCCCCTGCAAGCAAGAACAGCAGGTTAGCAATAAGAATGAGCAAGACTGCTCATAGGTGTTCGCATACCCCCAGCAACATCCCCCCAAGTTTATAAGAGCAATAGTTAATATATAAAATATAACCAAGCTTTTTTTTTTAATCAAACAGATAAAATGTAACCATAGGTGCACAGGTTTGCCCATTGCTTACCTACGTTTATGGCAGCTTAAATAGCACAAGAGGATAAAAATCAAGATATATGCAAATGAAGCAGTACTGCAATAGTGTAGTGGGCAGAGCATTCATCTTACGAGCAGTTATTCCCGGTTTGAGTCTCACTCCAGTACATTCCATTTTCCATGTCAAATCACTTTATGAACAATATTTTTTGTTGCATAACCTACTGAATAACATATATTTGTGAACTGGAGTACTGCATTAAATGCAGATGTGAGGTGTCATTGTCATAATGTTGTAAAGTCCACAGATAATCACAAGTGCCCCATACAGTATATGTACACATGAATTAGGGATACAAATCGAAGGTACAATGTGTAATGAATGATTAATCCATACAGTTTCCAAATCCACCACTTTTCCAAGAGCCAGTTCACATAACTGTTTAAATTAGTGCGGGGGTAAGCGGGAGTAAGCACTATTAAGCAAGAGTAAACATATTTAAGCAGTAGTAAGCGGGTTTAAGCCCATTTGCATGGGGGTAAGCAATGCGCACACAGGTTAAGCGATATTGAAGCTAACTCTCTGTAAGCATATTTAACTGGAGCTTAGCATTGCTTATCTTCGGGCAAACCTACGCAAACCCTCTTATAATTGCTTAAAAGGGCCTTAATCACTCAGTATGCAACAGACGCTTTTCTGCCCAGAAACAAAATAAACAGCCTTTGCAGGTCTTGGACCCAGGACCCTGTATACTATAGTGACAGTAGTTAACCACTAAGCCATCACAGCAGTGCATAAGACTGAGGTATCACCAAACAGATCCTCACTATAGGAAAATTAAACTGAACATGTGAAAGGAATCTATACGCAGTTGTATGTTGTATAACCTACTACATAAAATAAATATGTGAACTGGAGTACTGCATTAAGCCCAGATGTGAGGTGTCATTGTAATAAAGTGTTGAAATCCACTAATAAACACAAGGACCCCATACAGTGTACGTACACATGAATCATGGATACCAAAAGCATATATAACATGTAATGAATAATAAATCAATGTCAAAAAGCAAATAGTATGCAAATTAAAAATTAAGCAATGCTAAGCATTCCACAGCCCAGCGTAGTAGGTGTAAGCAATGTGTAGGCCAGCTAAATCAGTTTGCTCATTGGTATACCCCTTTAAGCAATGCCAAGCTGAGATAAGCAGGTTTTCCCATAGCTTAGCATTTTCAATACTGTCCAATCATGACAAAGTGTGGGAAATTAGCCCTATTTAAACCCAACAGGTGGGAATACATCTCATAACTGGTTGCAGCTTCCTCCTGTAGGCACTATGACTGGTATGGCAGAGGGTGTGCTCTTTTGGGTGCAGCACTGGGGCATCCAGGAGTCCAGAGTCATGGCAGGACTCCTTGTGAAAGACCATGACCAGAGACTGCTGCAGGGCCAGTACCTGAGTTCTCAGTACAAAGTGGAAGCCTGGGACCGTCTCAACCGTGACTTCACCAGTACCACTGGCATACCCCAAACTGGTGAGTGGGTCAGGCATCACTATGTTGACCTGAAGCAGAGAAAGGGGGATCTCTTGGATCAGTGGATCCAAGAGGCGAGGAGGATGGGGGATGTCCTAGCCGTGTGTAAGGATCAGGCCGCTACCTGTTTAATAATTGCCAGCTCATGTATATTATGGATAGGTATGGCTAAATATTCCTCTTATGTCTTTCACAGTGGCAGATGAGTGGGCTGCGAACCAGGAAGCCCATGCCTGTAGACTGCAGTGGTTGCAATGCGAGGTAGGTTAGTAATACTCTTGCATGTACTGTCCCAGGAAATAAATCTAAAAGTAGTAGAAAGTTAATTGCCTGTATAAAACCTGTATTGTTTAAGGCATGTACTGTATACACCAGAGAATATGGCAGAAAGAGTCTCATATAGGTTGTACGTAAATAAAAACATAATAGTCTGACGATAAAGGTCTAACTGCTGGACTGCATGTGTTTACTCTGGTGTCATATGGTAATGTAGAGTTGCAATCTCTTAATAGTACTGTTGTATTAAGCACTGTTACTCACATTGTGCTACATAAATAAAATGTGTAGGAATGTCTGTATATGACTATTGCAATCACAAGAGGTCATATAGTACAACTGAGAGAGACTTAGACAGAAAACAGTGAAAAGACAGACAATATCATCCAAATAGCACACTCAACTGGGACGTGAACTGTTGTATTTTTAACACACACAGCCATGGTTTGAATCCTGGGAGTGGTAGTAGGCTGTATGCAGAATCATACCCCACAACTGTGCAGATATGTCAAGAATGTCCAGTTAATTGGCCAATATCCACTGCCTGTCACCCTGTCCCCGTGGCAAATCAGTGGGATGATCCCAGATGTTTAGGCAGCAAATAAGAAATACAACTGATTGTCAGACATCTATAAGAATAAATCTGTCACTCTAGCAACTCCCCAAAATGTTATGCCAAGTACGTCCCATCTCCACCCCCATGTTGTCAAGCTGTGACCAAAGTGTGTGCAGTAACAGAGTGAGACGTATGTGCATAATACTAATGTGTAATCTAGTAATATGTGTGGCAACATTCAGGTACTGCTAACAAACATTGCCTCCACAGGTCTGTCAGATACAAAAACTGTGTCTAGAAATAAAAGATTGATATCCCATACTGGTACTGTTTACTCTGGTATTGTATGACATTGTTAGTGTTGCAGTTGCTCTGAATAATAAGGTATTACTCATCACTGTCATCCACACTGTGCTACAAAATAAAACTGTCTAGGAAATCCTGTATAAGAGTGTTGTAATTACAAAGTCAGACTGTAAAACCACAAGAGACGTATAGACAGAAATCAGAGAAGAGATACACAGCAATATCTATATAACACACTCAAGTGTGATGGACACTGTTTTATTTTTAGCAGACACAGCCATGGTCTGAATCCTGGGAGTGGTAGTAAGCTGTATGAAGTGTACAGAATTGTCCAGAATGTCCAGTTAATCGGCCTATATCTGCTGGCTTTTACCGTGTCCCCCTGGCATATCAGTGTGCTAATCTCTGACATGTAGAGAGCATTTCATGTCATATAACTGACTGTCAGGCCTGTACATATTTGGAAAACGTCAATAAAAACAATCCTGTCATTGTACAACTCACCAAAGGTTTAAGAGGGCAATAGTCAACATATGTCCCGGTTCACCTACATGTGGTCAAGACATGCCCAGAGTGTGTGCAATAAGGGATGGACAGGTATGTGCATAACATCAACCTGGAATCTGGGAATATGTGTAGAAACAGTTAGGTAGTGTTAACAAACAATACCTCCACAGGTATACCAGGTAAGAGGTGTATACTGCAGGTAAAACTCCAGTTCATGTTTATAGTTGTCTATATCCATACCACTGTCCAAACTAAGACCATAGGGTAATGTACTAATTCCTGTAAGGTACAGATCACAACACTGACTAGGAAAGTAATGAGAACTACAGGAATATATTAGTTGTTAATTGACATCTTTCTCTCCCCCCCACCATATCTACAACAATAAACTATATACACAACTCAATTGGTATGTGCTGCATTAAATCTACTGTTGGGACATATGTCATATTGTTTGATAAATATTTAAAATTCTGTCTATGCATGTGCCATGTTGAAATACTCCCACATTGGTGGCATGTTGCCATCAATGTGCCTGCATGCTGTTGTAATAGCCACTGTGGTTCCATATATGCATGTGTTCTGTTTGCTATGCAACTGTTCCATATCTGTTGTTTTGGGTTAATGGGAATATCTATGCATGCTGTTATACCTAATCCTGGAATGTATTGACTATTACTAACCCACATATGTTGCAAATTTGAAACACCATAGGACATTTGGGAAAGCCGGTCCCAGCGGATCCACCTGTCCCACCTCATCTGGCCATGGCACCAGGCACCAGCATGTCTGGGGCCCACCTTGGGACCTCCTCGTCTGCTGGTCCTACACCATCTTTGGGTGGAACCACTTCAAGGGATGGGGCTCACCCACCCTGGGAGCAGGCACGGACAGGACACTGTCACCCGTCGCCAGGTCCTGGGCATGGTGCATAGCGAGCTCCACAGTGAGTTTGGAGATCTGCTACTCCAGCTTGAGATTCATGTGTCACAGCTAGAGGGTTGGCCTGACCCTCCTACTCAACCCCCAGCACAACCACCTTTGGGGCTATGAAGGTGCAGTGGTGAATGCCCATGGGGAGGACCTCAGGCCCACTGTTTCCACTAGGGGGCTCATGGGTTTCTGATTTCTAAACACCCCTCCCCATCAAGGTGTTTACCCCCCACATGTGTCATATACCACCCCTGTATGCTGTCTTGTCTGTTATCCACCCAACCTACCTCCCCAAATATACCTACTATCCCTCCGCAACATCCCACTCTCACCTGAAATAAAAACAAAAGGGCAATCTGTTCCCACAAAAGAATCTCGCCCCATACATAACTGTCCATTTCACACACATGTCCACTGGACACATGTAACCTGGTCTAATTGGCTTCACAACATATTATTGTTGTCCTCACCCCTCTCTCAGGGGTATGAGTGTCCAAATCTACCTCCAAATCAGTGTATATGCACTGCTGTTGCTGTAGAAAAAATGGGCAGCTATGGACCTTCCCTACACTCATCCTGCACATCCCTAGCTATTTTTCCTACTGTCTTTCCATCTTTGTGCCCCTTTTTCACCACTTATCTATCAACCCTTTTTTCATTTATTTTAAAGGAATTAGCATGGGGTAAGTGGAAGTAAGCAGTTTTAAGGAGCAGTAAGTGGTTTAACCTTGTTTATGCGGGGGTAAGCAATGCCTACACAGGTTAAGCAACTGAATAGCTAAATCAGTATAAGAAACTGTAACCGGACGTTAGCAGTCCTTACCTCCACACAAACCCACTCAAACCCGCTTACAAATGCTTAAAAGTGCCTTAATCACTCTGTGATGACCCTTATTTTGCCCAGCAACAAAATAAACAGCCTCTACAAGTCTTGAACCCAGGACCCTGCACACCATAGCCAAAGTGATTTACCATTAAGCCATGTACGATACACACAATACGGATGTTTTCACAAACGTATCATCCAGCACAGTTATTCACCAGTATAGGAAATGTATTTATATCTGTAGATGTACGTGTGTGTGTGTGTGTGTGTGTGTGTGTGTGTGTGTGTGTGTGTGTGTGTGTGTGTGTGTGTGTGTGTGTGTGTGTATTCATATCTATATGTATATATATATATATATATATATATATATATATATATATATATATATATATATATACATATGCATACATCTATAGATATATATGTCTACACACACACACACACCTATATATATATATATATATATATATATATATATATATATATATATATATATGTATGTATATACAGATATAGATGTATAAATATAAAAGAGAATATAACAAATACATATATGAACTAATGGCAAAAAACGAAAACTGGTAAAAAACAAACAAAACGGAACTGGAAACAATAAGAATAAACTCTAAATAATGTTCACTGTTTAATGTAGCGCGGCTTAGTCTCTACTAAGCCTTCTTCAGACAAACAGTGGGTACAGCAGTAATAACAGCTTAAATACATTCATTAATTAAATGATGATACCTAATTAAAAGGGAAATGCTCACTAGTTAAAACATCAGATATAAAAATCTTAATAAAACTATCTATACAGATACAGAAAACTCACTACTCTAAAAAATATATGTATATAAATTTGTGTATTAGTCCTACTAATTTGATCGCTTTGAAGTCATCAAAGCAATAAACATTATGTACATATAATATGAAAGCAGGTGCTTATGAATGCAAATATTCATATTACGCATGATTACTAAGCTTAATGCATTAGAACAATCAATAAGTTCACTCCAACCAAAGTATGAAAAAATTATTAAATATATTTGAATGTTATTCAATATATAGGTATTTGTATATATTTGTACAATATAATAAATATAATAAATATATAAATATTAATGTAAAAATATATACAAATATTAATGTAAAAATATGAATGTAAAAATGTCTAAACACATATGTAAATTAATGTTGTCTATTCTACCTATTCAATGACAACAATTTGAGAATACATTTAATTGACAATGTTTCATTTAGACCAGGATATGACTGTGCATTGGTCAAAATTTGCCATTTAAGTTCATCCAATTCTAACTTCAATTGCCAAGGACCCCCTCTAATATCCAAAATTCTTTGTTGCAGTATAATAAATTTAAATGAGTGAGATGGATGCTGCGAAATATGCTTGGCTAAAGCATTATTGAGGTCCAATTTATTAATAGCATACATGTGTTCGTACACCCTCTGTCTAAATTTTCTCTCTGTTTTTCCTATGTAGAACCTATTACATTGTTGGCATAAAGCTGCATAGACAACCATCTTACTTTCACAATTGTATTTAGAGTTAAGAACATACTTTTTTTCATTAATGAAACAGGTTTGACCAGGTAATATATATTTGCATTACTGGCAACAACCGCATTTAAACATCCCTCTTATATTGGAATATGAAACACAGATATTATGCTTTTTTTCAAGAATGTTTTTCAAGTTAGGGCCCCTCTTATAGGTAATCTTTGGTCTATGCCCTAAAGTACCCAATAAATGTTCATTGTTCTTAATAATTGACCAATTTTTATACAATATTTCTTTTATAAATTTATGATCCAATGAATAAGTGAATGAAAAACTTGCATGATATGAGACATTATTGGGACTAACATCAGTTACACTCTCATCTAACATGTCGATCTGGGTTGTCTCAGAATTCAAATGGAATCCTACGCTTACTTTTAATAAGGGTAAAAAATGTCCTGACAAATGTTTTTGTTCTACTTCTGTTCTGATAGCTCTAATAAGATGGTCTGGGTAGCCCCTATTCATAAACATACCTTGCAATAAATCACATTCACATTCAAAATCAAAATTGTCAGAGGTCATGCGAGCTGCCCTAACCATTTGTCCTTTAATGACTGCACGCTTCTGATGAATTGGATGGCAACTAGAAAAGTGCAAAAAACTGTTTGAATATGTAGGTTTCCTGAATATTTTGCTCTTATAACAGTGTTCGACTTTATCTTTAAACAGTGAGACATCCAAAAAATTGATAGAATCCATTCTTATCTCATAAGTAAATTCTAGAAAAGAAGTAGATTTTGAAATCGACTCTATAAATACAGGAATATCATTAGGGTCCCCTTTCCATAAACAGAACATATCATCCTGGTACCTAGTGTACCAGGAGACTTTGTTCAAAAACAATGGATTTGTAAATAAATAAGTATGTTCCCAATGGGCCATTACAACATTAGCGAATGCGCCACCACAAGGGGAACCCATGGCCACTCCGGATTTTTGTAAGAAAAATTTATTATTAAATGTCATAAAGTTGTTAGTTAGTATAAGGTCCAAAAGGGAAGCTATTAAATAAATATCATTTTGGTCTACCTTATTCTTGACCAAAAATTCGGAGACCCATTCTATACCCAAGTCGTGCGGAATGACCGTGTATAGATCTTTAACATCTATAGTTATGAATGTGCTATTTTCATGATATGTTAATTTATTGATACCTTCCAAAAACGACCACGAATCTTTACAAATCTGAGGCTCTTTGGTTAAGATTGGCTTGAGTAAATTATCAATAAATTTGGCACATCCATAAGTGATTGAACCACGACCATCCACAATTATTCTAAATGGTGGTTCAACTAATGACTTATGGATTTTTGGGGCTCTGAATATTGCCGGAATAATTGGTGCTGCCATGGATAAATATTCATACTGGTTAATATCAACAGAGGATTCTATAAACAGATCATCTATACATTGTTTAATTTTCCTGTATGCAACATTAACTTCATTTCTAGATACTTGACTGTAAAATTCTGTGTTTAAGTGTTTTTCAATATTATCATTATATGCCTGTTGATCCATAAACACAAGACCGCCTCCCTTATCGGGTTTCATAACCCTAACGTCAGTGCTCTTAATTAAAGTGATAAGGTCTAATTCATCCTCAGTATAATTCCTTCTATGACCATTCTTATATAAACTGCAAACATTTCTCATATCCAATTCACACATTTTTTCAAAAATACATAAATCAGGATGGAGTGGTGGGTTAAATTGACTAGAGACCTTCAAAATGTTAGTGATGGAAGAATTATTACCCATCAAGATGTTTAAATTAAGCTTCCGTGTAAACAGCTTTAAGTCAATAATAGTCTCTGCAATTTCAGTTGTTCTGTCTGGCACACAAGACAAACCTTTAGATAACAAGTTGACCATATGTTCATTAATGATCAACGAAGAATAATTAAAAACCTTAAAATCACCTTCTGATGAAACAGATATTCTTAAGGAAGGTGTATTGTTAACAGACATATAGTCTATCTCTTGGGTTGCCTCCTGGTATTCCTCATTATCGAGGAGTTGGTGCTCTTCTTCCTGTTGTTGTTCGAACGCCTGTTGTTCCTGGAGTAAAAACCCTGATTGGGCTGGTTATTATTACCAGCAGTATGATTATTATTAATATTGTTTCCATTATTATTATTTTGCTGGTTAATGAGCCTTTCACTACGTCGGAGCGGTTCACTTTGAACTAGTTCATCAGCAGATGTAGACGAGGCATAGTTAACATCATCATTTTGCACATGTTGGCCATTATGAACAGCTGAAGTGCATTGGTTATTTATATTCTCAGACTTAAGTGGAGGGGGATCAGGATACGCTTCGTTGTTAGCATATGCAGAAATATCCCTCTGTAACTTACGTTTCTTGGTACTCAAAAATTTGTCCATTGCCGTATCAATACTAGTATATATGCGACAATACTCAAATTTATATCTTAAAAAATCAACATGACCTTTTATGATTTGGTCTAAGGACTCCAACTCTCCCTTATACCTTATGATCTCCAAATCATAAAAGTTAATGAGTGCCTTCAAAAATTCAACCGCTTGTCTATCAAATAATTCTAATAGTTCAGCATGAAATGTTGAGCCAGCCACTAGACCTGCTGGGAATCTCCATTGTCGGAGACCCTTAGGTATAACTTTCTTATTTATGCACTCATTGAGGTAGGAAACTTCTAATTGAAGTTTCCTACATTTAAACATTTTAGTATCAAATTCATCAATGACATTCATTAAAGAATTATTAACTTGTGAATTAAGCACTTGTTGACCTGTATTATTAGAGAACGAATCTGTGAAAAAATCCCCATTACTAAAGAATGATGTCATTGAGGGGATATCCTGTACGCTAGAATTACTTCCTTCAGTCATATTTCGATTATTATGTCTATTATCTGAAACAAAGTTAGTAGAATTACCTTGACCTGGGTGAATAGAGTCAGAAGGCCCATTATTACGAACAACTCTGTCAGCATAAGATACATCCACATTTGGAAAAGATGAACCGTTATTATTAGCTGCAGAACCACTTGGAAAATTTTCAGGATACAGTACAGGATATCCCCTCAATGACATCATTCTTTAGTAATGGGGATTTTTTCACAGATTCGTTCTCTAATAATACAGGTCAACAAGTGCTTAATTCACAAGTTAATAATTCTTTAATGAATGTCATTGATGAATTTGATACTAAAATGTTTAAATGTAGGAAACGTCAATTAGAAGTTTCCTACCTCAATGAGTGCATAAATAAGAAAGTTATACCTAAGGGTCTCTGACAATGGAGATTCCCAGCAGGTCTAGTGGCTGGCTCAACATTTCATGCTGAACTATTAGAATTATTTGATAGACAAGCGGTTGAATTTTTGAAGGTACTCATTAACTTTTATGATTTGGAGATCATAAGGTATAAGGGAGAGTTGGAGTCCTTAGACCAAATCATAAAAGGTCATGTTGATTTTTTAAGATATAAATTTGAGTATTGTCGCATATATACTAGTATTGATACGGCAATGGACAAATTTTTGAGTACCAAGAAACGTAAGTTACAGAGGGATATTTCTGCATATGCTAACAACGAAGCGTATCCTGATCCCCCTCCACTTAAGTCTGAGAATATAAATAACCAATGCACTTCAGCTGTTCATAATGGCCAACATGTGCAAAATGATGATGTTAACTATGCCTCGTCTACATCTGCTGATGAACTAGTTCAAAGTGAACCGCTCAACGAGTGAAAGGCTCATTAACCAGCAAAATAATAATAATGGAAACAATATTAATAATCATACTGCTGGTAATAATAACCAGCCCAATCAGGGTTTTACCCAGGAACAACAGGCGTTCGAACAACAACAGGAAGAAGAGCACCAACTCCTCGATAATGAGGAATACCAGGAGGCAACCCAAGAGATAGACTATATGTGTTAACAATACACCTTCCTTAAGAATATCTGTTTCATCAGAAGGTGATTTTAAGGTTTTTAATTATTCTTCGTTGATCATTAATGAACATATGGTCAACTTGTTATCTAAAGGTTTGTCTTGTGTGCCAGACAGAACAACTGAAATTGCAGAGACTATTATTGACTTAAAGCTGTTTACACGGAAGCTTAATTTAAACATCTTGATGGGTAATAATTCTTCCATCACTAACATTTTGAAGGTCTCTAGTCAATTTAACCCACCACTCCATCCTGATTTATGTATTTTTGAAAAAATGTGTGAATTGGATATGAGAAATGTTTGCAGTTTATATAAGAACGGTCATAGAAGGAATTATACTGAGGATGAATTAGACCTTATCACTTTAATTAAGAGCACTGACATTAGGGTTATGAAACCCGATAAGGGAGGCGGTCTTGTGTTTATGGATCAACAGGCATATAATGATAATATTGAAAAACACTTAAACACAGAATTTTACAGTCAAGTATCTAGAAATGAAGTTAATGTGGCATACAGGAAAATTAAACAATGTATAGATGATCTGTTTATAGAATCCTCTGTTGATATTAACCAGTATGAATATTTATCCATGGCAGCACCAATTATTCCGGCAATATTCGGAGCCCCAAAAATCCATAAATCATTAGTTGAACCACCATTTAGAATAATTGTGGATGGTCGTGGTTCAATCACTTATGGATGTGCCAAATTTATTGATAATTTACTCAAGCCAATCTTAACCAAAGAGCCTCAGATTTGTAAAGATTCGTGGTCGTTTTTGGAAGGTATCAATAAATTAACATATCATGAAAATAGCACATTCATAACTATAGATGTTAAAGATCTATACACGGTCATTCCGCACGACTTGGGTATAGAATGGGTCTCTGAATTTTTGGTCAAGAATAAGGTAGACCAAAATTATATTTATTTAATAACTTCCCTTTTGGACCTTATACTAACAACTTTATGACATTTAATAATAAATTTTTCTTACAAAAATCCGGAGTGGCCATGGGTTCCCCTTGTGGTGGCGCATTCGCTAATGTTGTAATGGCCCATTGGGAACATACTTATTTATTTACAAATCCATTGTTTTTGAACAAAGTCTCCTGGTACACTAGGTACCAGGATGATATGTTCTGTTTATGGAAAGGGGACCCTAATGATATTCCTGTATTTATAGAGTCGATTTCAAAATCTACTTCTTTTCTAGAATTTACTTATGAGATAGGAATGGATTCTATCAATTTTATGGATGTCTCACTGTTTAAAGATAAAGTCGAACACTGTTATAAGAGCAAAATATTCAGGAAACCTACATATTCAAACAGTTTTTTGCACTTTTCTAGTTGCCATCCAATTCATCAGAAGCGTGCAGTCATTAAAGGACAAATGGTTAGGGCAGCTCGCATGACCTCTGACAATTTTGATTTTGAATGTGAATGTGATTTATTGCAAGGTATGTTTATGAATAGGGGCTACCCAGACCATCTTATTAGAGCTATCAGAACAGAAGTAGAACAAAAACGTTTGTCAGACATTTTTACCCTTATTAAAAGTTTAGGATTCCATTTGAATTCTGAGACAACCCAGATTGACATGTTAGATGAGAGTGTAACTGATGTTAGTCCCAATAATGTCTCATATCATGCAAGTTTTTCATTCACTTATTCATTGGATCATAAATTTATAAAAGAAATATTGTATAAAAATTGGTCAATTATTAAGAACAACGAACATTTATTGGGTACTTTAGGGCATAGACCAAAGATTACCTATAAGAGGGGCCCTAACTTGAAAAACATTCTTGAAAAAAAGCATAATATTTGTGTTTCATATTCCAATATAAGAGGGATGTTTAAATGCGGTTGTTGCCAGCAATGCAAATATATATTACCTGGTCAAACCTGTTTCATTAATGAAAAAAAGTATGTTCTTAACTCTAAATACAATTGTGAAAGTAAGATGGTTGTCTATGCAGCTTTATGCCAACAATGTAATAGGTTCTACATAGGAAAAACAGAGAGAAAATTTAGACAGAGGGTGTACGAACACATGTATGCTATTAATAAATTGGACCTCAATAATGCTTTAGACAAGTATATTTCGCAGCATCCATCTCACTCATTTAAATTTATTATACTGCAACAAAGAATTTTGGATATTAGAGGGGGTCCTTGGCAATTGAAGTTAGAATTGGATGAACTTAAATGGCAAATTTTGACCAATGCACAGTCATATCCTGGTCTAAATGAAACATTGTCAATTAAATGTATTCTCAAATTGTTGTCATTGAATAGGTAGAATAGACAACATTAATTTACATATGTGTTTAGACATTTTTACATTCATATTTTTACATTAATATTTGTATATATTTTTACATTAATATTTATATATTTATTATATTTATTATATTGTACAAATATATACAAATACCTATATATTGAATAACATTCAAATATATTTAATAATTTTTTCATACTTTGGTTGGAGTGAACTTATTGATTGTTCTAATGCATTAAGCTTAGTAATCATAAGTAATATGAATATTTGCATTCATAAGCACCTGCTTTCATATTATATGTACATAATGTTTATTGCTTTGATGACTTCAAAGCGATCAAATTAGTAGGACTAATACACAAATTTTTATACATATATTTTTGAGAGTAGTGAGTTTTCTGTATCTGTATAGATAGTTTTATTAAGATTTTTATATCTGATGTTTTAACTAGTGAGCATTTCCCTTTTAATTAGGTATCATCATTTAATTAATGAATGTATTTAAGCTGTTATTACTGCTGTACCCACTGTTTGTCTGAAGAAGGCTTAGTAAATACATATATGACCAAAGGCACCATTAATGGGGGTGAGGGGGACCTAGCAAAATATGTCTTATACGTTTTGATATCACCCCTCCCCCACAGTGAAACAGATCTGTCCTGCAATACAATGCCAACTGTTGCAAGTCCCATACCCAGGACCCGACACAACATGGGCACTAGACATTAACAGTAATCCATCCCACTTGTATGATGTCAGGTTGGTATCAATAACATATCATCTAGTACAGTCTGGTTACCATAGGAAATGTGCAATGTGGAAGCAATAAACATTCCTACGATACATATATACACACACACATATATGCATATATATATATATATATATATATATATATATATATATATATATATATAAATATATATATATGTAACTACACATACACACACAGAAATATCTATAAGAAGATACATATTTAGAGGGTGCACAGTATACTGAACATCCATAATTCCTACAGTTGCCACCTTATCAAATGTACAGTGTATGAGTCACCCATACAAAAGACAATTATTGTCTGAAGCATATACCCACAGAGAAGTCAAAGGATATAACACTACACACAGGTTTGCATACATAAGAAAGTTTTATTTGTGCACTGTTACAGTTGTATATGCCATGTCATATAGCTGTTTTGACTTTGAATTACATACAAACAGATTAATGCAACTCTCAAACAGATCATTTAATACAGTAATCCAAAAGCATAACATATGTTGCTGTCCAGGCCAATGTCTTCAAGGAATACAACAGTAAAGACAGACTGGGCTACAGGATAACAATCAATCAACAGTGAGTAATGCAGATGTATAGCCCAGCAGCATCTAACTACACTCTGTACTCAATCCCTAGGGGGAAAAGACTTAACTTGACACAATGGGATGTATCTGTTACATAACAATGCATAACTGAAACCATCACGATCACACTGACAAACAGAATAGTCTGTATGGCAGTAAGCAGCAGACCAGCAATGTTTCCAAGGTGTAATGTATGGTAATGTACATCCATATACCTTAAGGTGGCTTACTACTGATATCCCTCACATGTTGTAACAGCCTAGGTTATTTATGGTGCAAAGCCCCCGCATAGACTGACTTACAGGGGCATATAACACTGTTACATACACTGAGCTCTGGACTGCGGAAGGGCACACATTTTGTGCAGATGAAGGCCACATATATATATGGACCCTACCCTACAATATGTGTGGGGGTCATAACAGCACGGGAATGATGGCAGGAATGGCAGCATGACATAATCACAGACCACTACACAATAACCCCTTACTGCATGTCATATGGACAAAGCCTGGTATGTAGGTGGAGGACAGAGACCAGTACATAGGCCCATATGTGAAATAGTGTTGGCATACACTGAGTAAGTTGCTGGTGTTACAGGGTAGTCTGCAACATACCATTAGTCAGGAATATGAAGTCAGAAACACAAATGAATGTAGCCATGTACTGATACCATTCAAAGCACACACTGCCATTGATATATCTGACACAAGACCTGTGTGGTGGACAGACAAAACATAACAGGCACACCTCTGGGCATCATGTGGATAGGCCCACAGTTGAGAGCTATGCAGATAGACTGCATTCCATGTTAAACTAGTATGTACACACAAACCCTGTAACACTGGTTCTATACAATGCATATAACAACACTACTCACACTCTGTCTGTAGCTCTGGAACCTTATACAAATATGTAACTGGCCTGAGTCTGGAAGTCCTCTTGTAAGAGGTATTGCTACCTACTGTCTGTAACACTGCTGCTCACACACAGGAAGGATGTCCGCCATACAGGAAAGGTAAAGGGACCACGCTCACATGATGTAGGGATTTATAGTAATGGGTTGCCATGACAGTGGTAATCGGTGGTAATTGGAAGTACTACACAGCATGCTGTACACAGATAGCAAGTGGAGGACACTGATTGGTGCAGAGGCCATCCCTTATTCATGTGCATCACCTACAAAATCTATGCTGCTGTCTATTCAAAGCAGCTCGATCCATTTACTGGAGAGAGAGAGAGAAAGACAGTGAGTCAGTGAAAGAAACTAAGAAAGAAAGAAAGCAAGGTGAAGGCCAAGCAAAAGCCAAAGGAAACAAAAAACTTACATGCAAACTATCCAGAACAGTCATCATTCCCACAACAGGTATGTGAAGTATATATGCATGTAATTGACTGTAGTACGTGGTCCATAATAATGGGATAGATGATGTGGAATGATTTATATATGCCATCAGGTGTTGTTGTTGTAATGCTGTTCAGCTGAACAACTGCTATGGACAATAGAGTCTGTCCCTGTGGATAGTGGGCCATACCCATCAACTGTGCCGAGCAGCACTGACTGATAAAATGTAAGCCATCATAGTGTGTGTTGTGTAATGGAAAACATGTATAGCACTGTGGCCAATAGCTGGTGGTGGAAGTAATGCCATAATGATGGACACATGGGTTTCAGAGTCCACCACTTGCAGGACACTCTAGTTAATGTGTAATGTAGCATGCTGAAATGCCATAGGTGTGTAATAGGCCTAACTGCAATCTGTCCCTATATATACCCCCTAATGTTAGGCTGTGTCCATATGTGTCACCCGTCTGTGTTGTAGCAAGGCAGAACAGTGCAGCTGTGCAGGAAGGAGAGTTAGGGATTCTGGACCTGATGTCTGAATGTACCCCATATATATGTAGGTATGTATGTGTGTGTGTGTGTGTGTGTGTGTGTGTGTGTGTGTGTGTGTGTGTATATATATATATATATATATATATATATATATATATACACACACACACACACACATACATATATATGTATGTGTGTGTGTGTGTGTGTGTGTGTGTGTGTGTGTGTGTGTGTGTGTGTGTGTGTGTGTGTGTGTGTGTATATATATATATACACACACACACACACACATACATATATATATATATATATATATATATATATATATATATACATGTATGTCTACAGATATACAGACACCTATATGCATATATATATATATATATATATATATATATATATATATATATATATATATATATATATATATATATATATATATATATATATATATATATATATATATATATATATGTATATAAACACATATATACAACACAATATATATCTATACATACATATATATATATATATATATATATATATATATATATATATATATATATATACATATGTGTGTGTGTGTGTGTATCAATACAGACATATATATATATATATATATATATATATATATATATATATATATATATATATATATATATATATATATATATATAGCAGTAAGTGTGTGCAACATGGACGGCTATGTCACATGTGAACCCCTTGTTGGGACCACATTGTCCTTGTCTGTGAAGGTGGGAATGGGAATTTGGGTAAGGATAGCAGGTAAATTTGTGGAGGTAGGTTGGGTTGGTAGATAGAAAGGATAGCCTACAGGGGTGGTATATGACACATGTGGTGGGTAAACACCCTGGATCGTAGGCGTCATCTGAGATGTAGAAGCCCCATGAGCCCCCATATGGAAATGATGGGAACAAGGCCCCCACCCATTGCCAGTCACAACAGCAGCTTCATGGCCCTGAAGGTGCCTGGGCTGCAGGCTGAGCAGGAGGAGCATGTGGACCCTGTGATTGTGTACTGAGGGTCCCGAGCTGCTGTAGCACATCTCCCATGTCTCTGTGGAGCTGCCTATGCAACAGACCCTGGACCTGACCTCGGGTGACAGGATCATGTCGGTGTGTGCCCCAGGGGTGAACACCATCCCATGAGGTGGTTCCACCTGTAGGTAGTGCAGGACCAGTAGATGAGGATGCCCCAGGGTGGGTCCCACATGTGATGTGGCCTAGTAACATGGCCAAATGAGGTGGGAGAGATGATTCTGCTGGCAACTGTTCCCTAAACAAGCCATTGTGTCACTGTTGTAGAACATATGTTGGTAGTAATAGTCCACACAATCCTGGATCATGTCCAACAGCATTCATAGATATCCCCAATAATACATAATGACAGATGTGCAGCAATCACATAGTAAACAGACCACATGCATATATGGAACCAAAGTGCCCCTTAGAATGGCATGCAGGTGACATTGTCCATAACAGGACAGCAATGATAGTGTCCCCACAGGGAACATGGCTACAAACACATAGTGCAAAGCGTGGTACAATACGATATATGTCCCAATGGTAGGTAAGCTGTAGCCATAACTATGGAGTTGTATGAACAGTTTGTTGTTGCAGATATGGTGGGGGGGAGACAGAGATGTGTATTAAGAACTATGGTAACCTTGCTGTATGAGCTGCTCAGACCTGTTTTCATCTTTATGTCTTTCAGGCAAGATGTCACATGGCAGATTACCTGTCTATTCAGCGAATAACAATGAGGTCATCATCAACCACCTGGTACAGCACTACCAGGTGCTGTTTGGAAAGACAGCCCATGAGCAGTAGGAGCAGACTGCCCTGTGGAATGATCTAGTCCACAGGGTCAATGATGTCGGCCTGCATAACCGCAGTTTTGAGCAGGTCTGGCATCATTGCAGAGACTTGCTTTGCAACGCCTGTTGACATGCTGCAGCAGTCTGGGGGAATCACCTCGCAAGCCATCCCCCCTGACACATGTTGAGGAGCTCCTTAACAGCCTTGTAGCACCTGCCCGCCCGCACACGCAACAACTGGGGGAGACCATAGTGGAGGTGGGTGCTACCCACAGACCAGTCAAGCAGCATGCAAATAAGGCCACAGGGCACATCCGTAGACCACTGTTGCATATCCATCCTTATCTGTACAGGTAGATCATGTATATGTGAGATGACATATATATATATATATATATATAGTCTGTTGATGCGTAGTAGTAATAAAAAGATGTGCATAAGCTGTAGTATTGTGGACTTGTACTGTTGATGTACTGTAATGCTGCACCCACCCTGTACCAATGCCATAGCTGTGGCTACTAACTTCACATCTCTTGCACTCTTATTTAGGTCCCTCTGTTATACCACCAAGGCAGCAGCCTGTAGCTGGTGAGTATGGTTTATGTTCATGCTTGCTAATACACCATTCATGCAACGGCTATGGTGTATTCCATGCACACATCTAACACACCTACCCATGATGCATGCTGTACATGTTCATGTATTGTTGCTGTTAACTGCACTGCATCACAGTGGTCACCATGATCGTGTATCTGAAGGGTATGTCAGACACCTGCAATATAACTAACATCCTGTCATTGCAAAATGTGTCCACAGGGATGAACATAATGGCGGGACAAATGGCGTACTATAGGGACATGTGTGAAACATCATCCCTATACAGTGCTACAACAGTGTATATACCCGTATTACAATGGCAACTGTTACAGATCTACACTACGGCATATCATAATACAGCAGTCCACAAGCCTTAAAACCTGCAATGTGGTCCCAGCATGAGCAATGAGTGTGTAATACTGAATCATAGGTTAGGGCAGCAAATATGGAGAATACATACCTTCACAAACACCGGAAGCATATGTGTACACACATTCAACATAAAATATCGTGGAAGCAGCTGTTGAGGTACTGACTGCATGCATTTGTCATGGAAATGCACCTTTCAGCAAGTACACATCCCTAATGTCACACCACGTATTGGTCTGTTGTCCAAGACATTTGGCCATCAAATGTGCAGACTTACCTGCAACAGAGGCAGCCGTGGCTTGCACACATCTTACATGACATGGCATAGGCACCATAACCAAAAGGTAGCACCCATGAGCTGGACATATAGCCATAACCCACCATTGCATATACCATGGTAAACAGTGCAGACAGTCATTTACGTAGTAAGGATGTAAGGGGCAGGAATGATGTAGGAAATATCAGATAGCTATCCAAGACAGATGATGTCACATGTAGCAAACTGGTCATGCAGGCTGCCTAGTAGCATGCCACAACACTGAAGGGGTTGCAGGAATGTCTAACATGTACTGGCTGCACAGTACCAGTGTCAGCAATTGCCTGGACTTTGCAAGCATTTGGCCTATGGGTTAGGGTAATCAGATGTGACAGTTGTACCACAGGAAACATCAGCCAGGCCTCTCTACAGGTAGTGTAAGCATAACAGAAGAGGTCCCCATAAGTCATGCATTGCAATGTGTACTGGTGAACCATGACCATGTTGGAAACCTACAGAGAGTATCATGTAAGATACATGTGCTGCACAACCAACACCTCATCCCACCTCAGGCCCACCATCCCCATCTGTACTTTGCCAGTGCCAGTGTACAGCTGGGACTACGCTGTTACATGTAGTGTTCAGTGTTTGGGACACTGCAAACTGACACACATGTATAGGCCATAGTTGTCAGACATCTGCAAAAAGGCTGAAGGTGGGTAGGGGTTGTCATCATGACACACCAGTACACTGCAGCAGGGATCCTAAGGATGCTATGAATGGCTGTATCTGCACACTGTCTGGTTCAGGAACTGTGACAGACATAACCCTGACTCCAAAACAATAGTGACAGCAGTGTGTGAACTCCAAAGGATGTGCACATGAGTTCACCTTGCAATCATGCAAAGTTGGGGGACATGTATAGGGCAGACTGACCATATACTGGCAAATGCAGATGGCCCATGCTAGTATACACCTGCCAGGAATGGTGACTGCTGTAGTACACATAACAGTAGGTACAACAAACCGTCATGATAAGGGCGTACACACATATGCACCCAAGAACTGTATGCATCGCAGTCAGCATCAGCACAACTAACACATTTGTTAGACACTGCATTTGAATGTACAGGGCATATGTCAAATATCAGGCTCATGTAATGTTAACATATGCAGTGATGTGGTCCCATGGCATATTAAGGAAGAGGGTGTTATGTCAATAAGGGTGTGTACACTCCCCATAGCCACAGTAAGGTTTGCCGGTTTACAGTGTAATAGTATCGTTGTGGTCATACATGCACCGCTGATGTTGATATCTGTATATCAGACATCAGGCATTCACAAATGACATCTGTCCACATATCATCCCAGCTATGTGTCGGAAAAACACATAGGGGCTGTGAGCATTATAGCAGACATAACTGACACAGTAATACAGATTCATCAATGGTGTGTTCACCTGTGAGGTATGGTGCACAGTACATGGCAGTGTGTAGAGCAGGTGCACAGCAATACTGTGTACATGGGTGCAGTGTTTTCCAGGGGAAGGGGAATCCCCTACTAACACAGCTCATGCATCACACACATGCATACTGTTGCTAGCATGGATTGACTATAGCTCCACTGCATGCTGTTGAGTACCATATGTTATGCATGTTAACAGATGGTTACTGGGAGGTCTGTGTGTACTATCTTTGTGCAACCTCACCTTTAGGTGTGTGTGTGTGTGTGTGTGTGTGTGTGTGTGTGTGTGTGTGTGTGTGTGTGTGTGTGTATGTGTGTGTGTGTGTGTGTGTGGGGGGTTCATCTGTAAGTGCAATCTGGTGGAGTGGAGGGGGGTTGGTCCATGTAGGATGTGTGTGTGCATGTCTGTGTGTGTGTATGTGTGTGTGTTTGTGTGGGTGTCCATGTATGCACATGTGTGATTGTGGGGTTGTTCATACGTCAGTACTTCCCATTGGAATCATGCAGTACATGGACGTGGACTGACTCATGAGACACCAGGAATACTTATCTGATATGTAATCTCAGGACAGCTGATAGTATAATAAGGTCTGTAGCATGGAACATGCAATGAGAGGGAAAGTAGACACCAGGTATATTGTTAAAATTGCAATCAGCAGAAAGGTGAATGACTACCCACGTATGCAGCACTACAGATGCATTGGGGAATTACTAGACAACACCAGTGAGTGTATCCATATATTACTGTTGTACACATAATAAGTTGATTGAGCAGCAGATTTTGCATCTACTGAGCAATAGTTATGTATGACACGCCAGTGTGTGACATTATTGAGTGAACGTAGTAGCCCCTAACATATGGGGGCCATGATCACGATGTCTGGGCATATCCAGGGTGAACACTGGATGACAGCAGTGAGGCCTTGTAAAACCTATTCCAATCAAGTCAAAGAGGTAATGGAGTAACAGGTCATGTGTTGCAATCACTTGTCTAGGCATTTAGAAGAATGATACGTCAATGGTGGTATTAATGAGTGCATGTTACCGAGTGTGATGCAGGATTGGGAACTTATGTGAATAACCTTGGGACTGTCTGTAAACTCAGGAACAGGTAGGTATTATGGTGGAATATCAGTGTATGTGTGTGTGTGTGTGTGTGTGTGTGTGTGTGTGTGTGTGTGTGTGTGTGTGTGTGTGTGTGTGTGTGTACTGTTATGCAGTGCCATACAGGTCTTAACGTGCATTTCTTGTTTTCCCCTCACAGGTGGCGAGGAGGGTCAGGGTCCCTTCTGCATGCAGTCAGATGTTGGTGTCCATACAGACACTGAAAATGATGATAGGACTGTTGAGGCACAGGCAGGGTTGTCAGAGGCCGAAACTGCACCATTGTTTGACATCCCCCTGTTATCCACCCCAACCCCACACACAGTCACAGTGCCTAGAGATTCCCCATCACCAGTGGCCATAGCAGAGGGACAGTTGGCAGTTGGTGGCAGTGCACAGGACAGTGTGGTATCTATGCCTGCTGTATCTGTACACAGCAGGCATAGCCTGATGTCTGGCAGGGCACCACATAGGCAGATGTACTGGGGTGCTCGTGGGAGGGCCACTGGTCATCATGCCACTGGCAGAAGTGCCACAAATGGTACCACCAGATGCATGTTTCAGACTGTCATGGGGGCACAGGCATATATGGAACTGTACACCAGACAGGGTCTGAGGCTGCAGATGGCTGCTTTCTCATCTGTAAGCAACAACATTCATGAACTTGCAGGTGCCCTCCTTGATTATACCTAGGTCATGGATAGATGGTTGGGTGAAATGGTGGGCCTCATCGACCGTGGATTGTCTGTGCTACAACATGTGGTGGGAGTGGGGTAATGGCCTTGTGGACGTAGGCCAGCAATACCAACATCTGGCAGTTGACGTGGATGTGCAAGGACACCAAGCCACTCCTGTAGTGGCAGTACCATCCCCAGCACTGCAGTGGGGGTGCTGTCCACACCACACCACAGCAGTCCACATGCACATGGCCCTGACCAGTCCCAGGAGGGAACCTGGTTGCAGCAGACATATGTCATCATCAGGGGAGAATAGCACATCGATGCCTGTACCTGGACGTGCCCATGGAACCCCTGGCAGGCACAGTCTGCATGTCCATGGCCAGAGGCGGTCTACTGCACACCCTGCTGGGTATGGTCTGCAGCTGTCCAAGAAACTCCTGTATAGGGCAGCCACATGGTAGAACTGTGTGCATGCATACCCACACACTATACAAACACACCTAGGGCAACCCCAAACCTACACACACCACATCACAATGTCCATATCAGCAAATTACACCCCTCACCCACACACATGGTGTCAAACGTATGGCCCAACCTCGGTCTCTGGCAAACCTACAACACACTCTGTGCATAAGATGATACCTGTGCAATATCTCTGTCATCCACAATATTGATGCAGGAACAGGTTAATATGGTTCAGATGCACACAGTGACTGTACTACAGTGCACCAATGTACTGCTGTGTAACCAAAGTTAGCGTAGTAC
>NC_056737.1:889521040-889528540 GCF_019279795.1 Protopterus annectens
CGAGTCATCCTTGTGGCACATGTGCATCTGTGCGCGTATGTACTCTCAAGCGCATCTATTTCCTCTCGCGCCGGTCCCACTGCTGTGATGGCCAGGCTGTACAGCCCATGTTTGCTGGCCTCCAATGTGCTTCCTCCACGGTGGCACACCTCTGATTGACATGTATTCTGTGTAGGCCACTCCTCAGTATACTACCGCTGGCCGCTTGCTCCATCCTTACACCAGGCGCGATTCACTATTCCTCAATATCTGCCTCATTTGCATGCATTGACTGCTAATACATGAATTTACCGGCGGACACCGCCCTCCCTTGACAACCCCTATGCTGGGATTGAGGCTTTCCATACATACTATGGTGTGTGGTGGCTGTGCATCTGATGTGTATTATACTGCTCTTTTAGGACATTCTCATATTATTTCATTGTTTTGCACCTTCTGTGCACATATCCGGGTTCTGCTGTGGTTTCTCGTACATAACATTTATGTCATTATTTTACAGTTTGTGCATGTTTTCTTTGGACATTCTCGGTGCCTTTCGCCATTGGCATATTGCACCTGTATGATACCTGACGTTGACAGCCTTCCATTACTCCTTGGTCATGTTTGGGTAAATGTAAACCGCTTTTGGTTTACATTGCGTTGCTTACCTTCCTGCCCAACCGTGGATCGCTATTTGCCTTCATTTGCATGGTGCAATACGCACACAGTGTGTTTAGCATACCTCGCCGGTGGCGCCGGGTCCTCGCGCCGGTAGTGCACGTGGGATTGGTTCATACCTGAATCGCTCGGTGGCCATATTTGGCTTTATAACGCCGACGCTATGCGGGCGTCTGGCGCAAGGTTCATGAATCCCGGGGTATATTTACATGGAACGAGGCTTAGTGAAAATACACACACACACACACACACACACACACACACACACACACACACACACACACACACACGCACACACATCAGTATTTAAAATGTAATGTCAGTTGCCTTAAGAAGCGCAGTCCAGCTTAATGCCATTGCATGGCAGTCAGCAGCGTGGACGACATGGACAGCATAAATTACAGTGGTGAATCAACTCTGTGTGTGTGTGTGTGTGTGTGTGTGTGTGTGTGTGTGTGTGTGTGTGTGTGTGTGTGTGTCATATCTTGTAAAGACATTGAGGCATACAGGACACAAGATAGCTAGACAATGTTTCAAGTTCGACATTATTTGTTAAGCATAAATGATATTAAACATTTTTTACAAAGAAAATGCATTTTTGCCTTTGTCTGTCTTTGTTGTGCATTTCTCCCCTGTGCACAAACATTGCTTACTGCTGCAGATAAAAACAATACATTGTTACTTGTTTCACCGTACTTCTTGCAAACACACTAAGCAGTGTTGTGCAGTGGTCAGCACTCATACACAAAACATGCAAACAAAAAAGAAACAGTGTCACTTGTTAAAATGAAACATTGTTACTTGTTTCACTTTCCTGTGCACAATCACGATAAGTGTTGCACTGTGGTCAGCACTCTGGACAGTACTGAGTGTAAAAAATGCATGTGCTGCCTTGCTTTCCCTTTGGCACCAGGTGCAAGTTCATGGGCACAACACAGGTGAGCCATGGTTCTAATCCAGCACACTCCAAATTTTTTTAATGCTGTTCCACTGTAATTTATATAAAAATTAACAATATGCAGGTAATTATACATAGTAATAACTATGTATAGCAGTTGATATAATATGAAAGTATATGTGTAACTGGGGGTATCCTGACAATTATATTTCTGTTATTAAAACTTTTTTTCTACCCTAAGTTGGACTTCATACTTTACAGATAGTTACCTACAACTCACATAGCACAAGAATAGCTGTAAAACAGAATGTATTGTATGGTCTGACCCAGAAAGCAGAAATCAGACCAGAAAGTAATACAAGTATATGCATTTCCAGTATATTGTCACACATTCTCCTGCATCACACATGAGAATGGATAAACCAGGACCTTGTCAGGTCACTCACTCACATAGTTAACTGAAGTGTAGCACCTCACTCTTTAATGTGTCTATATAATTAATGGCCAGGTCTGACAAGCATTTCTTCTGTGGTAATGAGGAAAAACATATATGTAGAAGAATATGTATTCTCTGTTTTACATAGGTTTGAATCTCACATTGTACAAATTACATTTATCAGTGTTAAGGCCCCATAAAATATGCGTCAAGCCATAAAATTTATACGTCCCAATTCATGTATTAAAAGTCAACTCATTTAATAGGTACGGAAGCAGACAAGTCATAAATTAATGCCAACTGTCACATTACCCTTCCTCTTTCATAAACTCCCTTCCACTCTGTTTAGCAATGTTGCTCTCCACTTAACATCAAGCAAATGCGGTTGGCACGGTTGTGTGAGTTTGTGTACTGACTGTAAAATGCAATATCACAAATTGGCAGGAAAACACTAACTGTTGTTGGATGATCTGTGCAGACATAGCAGGGCTCAAAGATGGAGTGTAGAGGTACCTGAAACATTTATTGCAATCCTCCTAAAGTGCTACAACTGTAGGCTACTGCAGGGGGACTTTATTTGGTTTTTATATAAATCTGAGGCTTGGAACAGTCTAGCAAAGGCTGTCTCCAGTGTGACTGGTATTCCATACATTGGGAAGCAATGCAGACATCATTACAACGAACTGAAATGGCACAAGCAGGAACAATTCAACCAGCAGATGGCTGAGTTTAGGACTGGTGAGATCCTGCAGTTGTGTAAGAATACAGACAAAGCAACATTAACTGATGTAGAAAGCTGTAGATGGCCAAGACTGGTATGCATAATGCTTTCATGTGTCTTTTTCACTCATTCTTTATTTCTCAGCTACTCAGGAGATTTCAGCGAACATGGAGGCCCATGCTGAACACATAGAAAGACTCAGAGAAGTAACGGGTCTGTATGTAGCACACATTAACATTGTTTTATTAAAATTATTGCTCTTCCATACATTACTAGCAAATTAACCATGCATATCTTAACTGTAAAAGCAAAATGCATTGTTTATTCTGTAGCTCAAGGTAATTGTAGAAGTCAAGTGTAATAGTGTACTCAGATATCGTGGGCTCAGATCCCACAAGTAACAAATATATACTAATAAAAATATGTAAAATTAATTTCAACAAAATTGCCATAAGTGCCATGTTGTTAACTTAATCTGCATTTTCTTTAAAAGTAAATATGCAATATATACATGTTGCAAGGATTATTTGGAACAATTCTCAATCCTATTTTTTTAAAGTATAGCTAACGTAAAAGTAAAAATATACTTTTATTGTACTAAGTTATTATACGCGACATATAATGGTTCTAATTATCTTTTTTCTCTTTTATTTGTCTTATCCCACCCCTTATCTTTCTCTTTTATTTTTATGTGTGCAGTCGCACCATTTTGATGTCATAATTTTCTGACAAAAAACTAAATGATTTCCAGCACAGGGAAGTAGGCTAACTGCTGTGGCTCAGCCTGCCACATTTCCAATGGCTGCCACACCAACACCAAGCACATCTGGGATGCAACCTGGCAGTACTGCTTCTGCAGCCCCTGCACTACCTGGGCCCTCGACATCAAGTAGCATTGACCCAGCAGCTGGTGCAGTGGTACCCTCCTGAAGTGTTAGCTGAGGTGGAGATTGTGTCACGCACCAGGAGCTGCCAGGCATGGCGTGTGAGGTTTTAGAAAGTAGCATTGCTGCATGCCTCAGCCATCTGGAGAAGCTGCTTGTGGGAATGTAGAAAAAACACAAACATCAAGCAATCCAACAGAAAGCTGAGGAAGGGGACAGTGATGACAGTTCTGAGCATGAGGACAAGATTCTCACTGTCCCCATGCTTGATGGGCATATGCCTCCATTGTCCCCTCCCTATCCATAATTATGGTGTCCCCAAAACTTTTGTGTCCCTCAGCATCTCTGTTTCTGTCTTGTTTGCCCTGTTTATCTGAACTTGCTTCTTCACCTACACTATTTACTGGACCTTGACATTCCTACGCCCTTCTATAACATTCCCCTCTTTCTGAAATAAAATTAAAAAAAATGGGCACCTGTCTCATGAAAAAAAAATATTGTTCCATACATAACTCTCCACTTTGCACATGTGTCTTCTCAACACACTTAATTCAGTCCAAATGGCTATACAACATGATTGAGTTGTTGTCGTCCATGTGTGTTGTGGTTACAGTCCAAATTCATCCCATTTTATATACATGTTCATATAACACTGTTGAAGAAGTGGATAGCTACGGCTCAATCTTAATTCCCTCCTGCACATTCCTATATTGCTTACCCTTTGTTCTTCCCCCTGCTTGCCCACCATCTCATCACTTTCATATCTACACCATTTTCACACCTTTAATCTGGTCAAAAAATAGAATCATACACCACACATGGCAGAAATGCCTCCTAATAAAGCCTTCACTTTTTGTCCTCTGCATTTGCATGAAGTTTGGCATCACACTCTAATGCTGAGTGATGGTGAATGGTTCTTTATATCGTATGGCAAAAACTTTGCCATGGACCATGGTAGTATGGTTGTCTCCACACAATACTGCTTAAATTATCTGTGCTAAAGGAATATAGAGTTAAAGCAAAGTAAATAAAGTACTTTGAAACATTTACTCTGATAGTTATTTAGACTGCTGAATGTATAAAAATGTAAATCCATATGTGTAGTGTTGACATAAGTCACTTGACTGATGTTTATTTTTATACAGTACTTCACTGTAGTCATTGCTTCCCACATTTGCAGGAATTATCACATTTACTTATGTAATGCCATCCTGGCACCATGTGCAAAGAAAATTAGACTGAGCTGGATTTGAGCCTTGCCTTATTTGTATTCTGGGTATATGCTTACTGCTCCTACACCTGCTGCCACTAGGATAGCTAGACAGCAGGTATACTTTTTTACACTTAGTACTGTTCAAAGTTCTGAGGGCCATACCTTCCTGCTTTGGTGACCCAATAGAAATACTATTTTTCCATTAAGCAGTCTGCATGTTTATTTACCTCCACACAAATGGGGAAGGCATAAACAGCAGTTCTTAATGTCATAAAAGTTATTATCATTTGACAGATTGCATGAACACATATGTATGCATGTCAGGATTTCATGGTAGTATTACATTTTCCATGGCAATATCAAGGTGACAGTGATCGTGTGGCACATGTCTTGGGTTTGACGTGCTGATAGAAATTGTGTTCCATTTATTGTTTGGTATGTAAACAATAACTCACCTTCTTCACTCATTGACATTATACTTTGCAGTACTGTAGTTCCTGTGTACATCAGGATACTGATGTATTTCCTTCAGTCTTACATATCACTGTATAATTCATTATAACAGATCATGTCTTAATTCATACATCAATTGCAGATGCTGCAGACAATTTCCATTGCTATTACATTTTGCAGATGCATGAAATATACAGCTGTATGTAGGGAATCTACTGATAATAGTATGTTGTTTTAAGTGTTGCAATCCATTTGGGTGATACCTATGTCATCCAGAGATGCTTTACTCAAGTGTATCACTTTTGGCACAATAACTTCCCACACATCTTCTCAGCCATACATAAGTATTCTTTGTGATGCATAACTATTAGGTGCTGACAGTGCATACTTCCCTTCAAGGTGTTCTACATGTGTGATATGTCTTTCTGTGATGCACTCAGTAAATGCACAGCTCATTAACAACACTGACGGTATGGTTTACATTCCTGAAGGTGTGGATTGTGGCTTATGTGTTATGCAAACTTCTTAACTGCCAATTTAAACTACAGGTTTGACAATGTCTCTCTTAACACCTCCAAAAGTAGCAATTTGTGAGGAAGGTGTGTTGAATTCCCATTATAGATTACTGACAAATCATTACAGTTGTACAAGTTTGTTCCTGCAGAGCATGTATAATAACTTACAATTGCATATTTTATATCAATGTCAAAGATTAATAGTGGTATTATTTTAAAACTATCCATGATTATGCCTACGTCTGTCTAATGTTGTCCGTGAACCTGATGCTATGTGTCCCTGACTGGTTGAGAGCTATGCTATTTCAGTCATATTCAAGCAACTCATTTTGCACACATTCACAATATGCACATACCACTATTATATATACCGTCCTTGCTAAAGGTCCTCTCCACCGATCAGGTTAGGATGTTTATATCACAAGTGATCATCTCCATTGATATGTAACCTTGTGTGACAGTCACATAATATACTACAATGTGTGATGATATGAATATGCTCATACAGGAGAATAAACTGCAATACATACATGTACACATGATTAATTTTATGCTACTGACTTGCCTTTGGAGTGTATGTACATTACCATGTTACACATGTCCTCTTCCTCTTTCTTCATTCCTACCACATTCCCAGATTAGTGTATTTATACTGCATTCTATATACCCTTGATGATCGCCACAAATACATTATTTTAGTACGCCAAAAACATGTTGCAGTGCACATTGCACTGAGTACACTTTAATATGTGTTACTAATTTATTCATTTTAGCTGTGGGGATCTCTGTGTCTGTCTGGGCAATTCCGCAGAGTAAGTTTGTCTATAGGTAAACTTGTCTGCATGTTCTAAATGGCTTTGTGCTGCTTTATGTTGTTTCCTGTCTGGTAACACTGTTGCTGGCCATGAAACCTTGCTCGTATCATGATGTGTGGGAGTATCTATTATTGATATTGCATATAAACTTCAGTCAAGAGCTTGATGTTTGCTTAAAATGCTTAAAGTCATCATAAATTTCACTGAAACCAGTCCATAAGATAAGCATATGCACACTACATTTCCAATAAATCTCCTGGGCCATAAAGACAGTTGGTTAGCTTAAGGAAATGGTTGCTCTCATTGTTGTGCATTTTTGTTGATAATAAAATCATCATGATTATATTTTCATACAGAATTCATTTAAAAAGAGTTCCAGTATAATATCAATATTTGATAAAAACTTGTATTTCCCATGAGCCAGAAAGCTGTTTATTGCTCTGCTTTTGAGAAATTGTAGTACAATAGTCTCAGTTTGTTAATTAATTCATTCATTCATTGTGTAATACCCATTTTATTAAATTCAGGGCCACAGGGGAGCTAAAATGTAGCATGGTACTCAGTGGAGAGATAAACTAATCCTAGTTATGTTGTCATACTGGACACACACACACACACACACACACACACACACACACACACACACACACACACACACACACACACACACAGACACACACACATTCAGGTAATTTTAGGCAGAATCCATCTAGAAAGAGAAATGACATGCAGATACTGCACAGAAAGAAATCCAACTAGATATTGTACTTGAAAACTAAATGCTGAAAAGTTCAATACTGTTACAGCATAGTGCAACACTGGCAGCAAAAACAAAAAAACATTAGAGATGTTGACCTCATCAGCCACAAGTAACTTAATTTTATGCAAACATACCACATGAATGCTTC
>NC_056737.1:889533540-889586040 GCF_019279795.1 Protopterus annectens
GTACTGTCATAGGAAATAAATCTAAAAGTAGTAGTAAGTTAACTGCCTGTATAAAACCTGTCTTGTTTAAGGCATGTACTGCATACACCAGAGAAATAGGCAGGAAGAATCTCATATAGGTTGTATGTAAATAAAAGCATAATTGCTTGGCAATTAAGGTCGAACTGCTGGACTGCATGTGTTCACTCTGGTATCATATGGTAACATAGAGTTACAATCACTTAATAGTACTGTTGTAGTAAGCACTGTTACCCACACTGTGCTACATAAATAAAATGTGTAGAAATGTCTGTATATGACTGTTGTAATCCCAAGAGGTCAAATAGTACAACTGAGAGAGACTTAGACAGAAAAGACTGAAAAGACAAACAACAAAATCCAAATAGCACATGCAACTGCAACATGAACTGTGGTATTTTTTTGCACACAGCCATGGTTCGAATCCTGGGAATGATAGTAAGCTGTATGCAGAATCATACCCCACTACTGTACAGATATGTCCAGAATGTCCAGTAAATCGGCCCATAGCTGCTGCCTGTCACCCTGTCCCCCTGGCAAATCAGTGGGATGATCCCAGACATTTAGGCAGCAAACAAGACAGATAACTGATTGTCAGACATCTATAACAACAAATCTGTCATTCTAGCAACTCCCCAAAATGTTATGAGAGTATGTAGCCAAGTATGTCCCATCTCCGCCCCCGTGTTGTCAAGCTGTGGCCAGAGCGTGTACAGTAACAGAGTGAGACGTATGTGTATAATACTAATGTGGAAACTGGTAATTTGTGTGGCAACATGCAGGTAGAGCTAGCAAACATTGCTCCCACAGGTCTGTCAGATACGAACACTGTGCCTATAAATAAAAAATTGATATCCTGTACTGGTACTGTTTACTCTGGTATTTTATGGCATTGTTAGTGTTGCACTTGCTCAGAATAATAATGTATTACTCATCACTGTCACCCACACTGTACTACATAATACAACTGTCTAGGAAATCCTGTATAAGAGTGTTGTAATTACAAGTTCCGAATGTAAAACCACAGGAGAATTATAGACAGAAATCAGACAAGAGATACACAGCAATATCTATATAGCACACTCAACTGTGATGGACAGTGTTTTATTTTTAGCAGACACAGACATGGTTTGAATCCTGGGAGTGGTAGTAAGCTGTATGCAGAATCATACCCCACAAGTGTACAGAAATGTACAGAAAGTCCAGTTATTTGGCCTATATCTGCTGACTGTTACCCTGTCCCCCTACCATATCAGTGTGCTACTTTCTGACATGTATGCAGCATTTCATGTCATATAACTGACTGTCAGACCTGTACATATTTGGAAAATGTCAAATAAAACAAACCTGTCATTGTACAAGTCACTAAAGGTTTAAGAGGGCAATAGTCGAAATATGTCCCGGTTCACTTGCATGTGGTGAAGACATGCCCAGAGTGTGTGCAAAAAGAGATGGACAGGTATGTGCATAACATCAACCTGGAATCTGGGAGTATGTGTAGAAATAGTTAGGTAGTGTTAACAAACAATACCTCAAGAGTTATACCAGGTAAGAGGCAGGTAAAACTCGGTTCATGTATATAGTTGTCGACAGCCATACCACTGCCCCAACTAAAGCACTAGAGTAGTGTACTAATACCTGCAAGGTACAGATCACAGCACTGGAAAGTAATGCGAACAACAGGAATATACTAGTTGTTAAATGACACCCCCCCCCACTATATCTGCAACAATAAACTAAATACACAACTCGGTCGGAATGAGCTGAATTAACTCTACTGTTGGGACATATGTTCTCTTGTTTGCTAATTATTTAAATTTGTTTCTATGCATGTGCCATATTGAAATACTCCCACATTGCTGGCATGCTATCAACAATGTACCTGCATGCTGTTGTAATGACCACTGTGGTCCCATATATGCATGTGTTCTGTTTGCTATGCAATTGTTCCATATCTGGTGTTTGGGTTAATGGGAATATCTATGCATGCTGTTATACCTAATCCTGGAATGTGTTGATGATAACTAACCCACATATGTTGATAAAATTTAAACACCATAGCACGTTTGGGAAGGCCGGTCCCGGTGGACCCACCTGTCCCACCTCAGCTGGCCATGGCACCGGGCACCAGCATGTCTGGGGCCCAATCCGGGACATCTTCATCCATTGGTCCTGTACCACCTTCAGGTGGAACTGCCTCAGGGGATGGGGATCGCTCCCCCCTGGGAGCGGGCACAGACAGGAACCTGTCATCCATCGCCAGGTCCGGGTTGTGGTGAGTAGTTAGCTCCGCAAGAGGGTCGGAGACTTGCTACACCAGCTTGAGGGCCGTGTGTTGCAACTAGAGGGTTGGCCTAGCCCTACTACTCATCCCCCAGCACAGCCACCTTTGGGGCTGTGAAGATGCAGTGGTGACTGCCCATGGGTGGGGACCTCAGTCCCACTGTTTCCACTAGGGGGTTCATGGGCTTCCAATTTCCAAACATCCCTCCCCATCAAGGTGTTTACCTCCCACATGTCTCATATACCTCCTCTGCATGCATATTATTTGTCTTGTCTATTAACCTGCCCAACCTACCTCCCCAAATATACCTACTATCCCTCCCCAACATCCCAATCTCACCTGAAGAAAAGGGGCAATCTGTTCCCCAAAAAATATCTCGCCCCATACATAGCTGTCCACTTCGCACACATGTCCACTGGACACATGTAATCTGGTCTAACTGGCTTAACAAATTATAATTGTTGTCCACACCCCTCTCTCAGGTGTATGAGTGTCCAAATATAGCTCCAGATTCAGTGTATATGCACAGCTGTTGCTGTAGAAGAAATAGGCAGCTATAGAATTTCCCTACACCCTTCCTGCACATCTCTAGCTATTTTCCCTACTGTCTTTCCCTCTTTGTGCCCCTTTTTTACCACTTTCCTATCAACCCTTTTTCATTTCTTTGAAATAAATTAGTGGGGGGGGGTGTAAGCAGGAGTAAGCACTTTTATGCAGCAGTAAGCGGGTTTAAGCCTGTTTGCGCAGGGGTAAGCAATGCCTACACAGGTTAAGCATTTTAGAAGCTAAATCAGTATAAGAAACTGTAACCAGAAGTTAGCAATGCTTCTCTCCATGCAAACTTACTTACAATTGCTTAAATGTACCGTAATCACTCTGCATCCAACGGTACTTGTTCTGCCCAGCAACAAAAGAAACAACCACTACAAGGCTCAAACCCAGGACTCTGCACACAATAGCCAAAGTGATTTATAACTAAGCCATGTCAGATACACATAACCTTGATGTTTTCACAAACACATCATCCAGCACATCATTCAACAGTTCAGGAAATGTATTTAAACATGTAGATGTATGTGTGTGTGTATATATATTTCTATCTAAATATATATATATAAATATCTATATATACATAGATATACATATATATATATATATATATATATATATATATATATATACACATACACATATGCATGCATCTATAGATATATGTGTCTACACACACACACACACACACACACACACACACACACACACACACACACACACACACACACACACACATATATATAAATATATATATCTATATATATATATATATATATATATATATATATATATATATATACATATATATATATATATATATATATATATATATATATATATATATATATATATATATATATATATATATATATATATATATATATATATATATATATATATATGTATGTATATACAGATATATATCTATAGATATAAAAGAGAACATAAATACATATTTGACCACAGGCACCATTAATGGGGGTGAGGGGGCCCAAGCTACATACATCTTGAAAGTATTGATATTACCCCTCCCCACAGCCAAGCAGGTCTGCCCTGCAATACAATACCAACTGTTGCAAATGCCATAACCAGGACCCGACACAACATGGGCACAAGATGTTAACAGTAATCCATCCCACCTGTATGATGTCAGGCTGGTATCAATAACATATCATGCAGTACAGTCTGGCTACCATATGGAATGTACAATGTGGAAGCAATAAACGTTCCCAGGATTCATATACACACACATATATGCATATATATATATATATATATATATATATATATATATATATATATATATATATATATATATATATATATATATATATATATATATATACACACACACACACACACACACACACACACACACACACACACACACACACACACATATATATGTAACAACACATACACACACAGAGATATGTATAGGAAGATACATATTTAGAGGGTGCACACCATACAGAACAGCCAGTGTTCCTACAGTTGCCACTTTATCAAATGGACAGTGTATGAGTCACCCATACAAAATACATTTGTTGCCTGAAACATATACTCACAGAGAGGTCAAAGGATATACACTACACACAGGTTTACATACATGAGAAAGCTTTATTTGTGTACTAGTACAGTTGTATATGCCATGTCATATAGCTGTTTAGACTTTGAAATACATACAAACAGATTAATGCAACTCTCAAATGGGTCATTTAATACAGTAGTCCGAAAAGCATAGCATATGTTGCTGTCCAGGCCAAGGCCTTCAAGTAGTACAATAGTAAAGACAGACTGGGCCACAGGATAACAATCACTCAACAGTAAGTAATACAGATGTATAGTCCAGCAGCCCCTAAGTACACTCTGTACGCAATCTCTAGGAGGAAAAGACTTCATCTGACACAATGGGATGTATCTGTTGCATGACAAGGCGTAACTGAAACCATCACACTCACACTGATAAACAGAACAGTCTGTATGGCAGGAAGCAGTAGGCCAACATTTTGCCAAGGTGAAATGTATGGTAATGTACATCCATATACCTTAAGGCAGCATGCTCCTGATATCCCTCACATGGGTTATTTTGTCTGTAAGTGCAATCTGGTGGAATGGATGGGGGTTGATGCATGTAGGATGTGTGTGTGCATGTGTGTGTGTTTGTGTGGGTGTCCATATATGCACATGTGTGATTCTGGGGTTGTTCATATGGCAGTACTTCCTTTTGGAATCGTGCAGTACATGGACATGGACTGACACATGAGACACCAGGAATACTTGTCTGATATGTAATCACTGGACAGCTGATAGTATAATAAGGTCTGTGGCATGGAACATGCATTGGGAGGGAAACTAGACACCAGGTATACCCTTCAAATTGCAATTGGCAGAAAGGTGAATGACTACCCACATATGCAGCACTGCAAATGCATTGGGAAATTACTAGACACCTCCAGGGAGTGTATCCATATATTACTGTTGTCCACATAATAAGTTGATTGAGCAGTAGATCTGGCATATACTGAGCAATAGTTGCAGTTTACATTCCAGTGCGTGACATTATGGAGTGAACGTAGTAGCCCCTAACATATGGGGACCATGCTCACAATGTGTGGACATACCAAGGGTGAACACTGGATGACAGCAGTGAGGTCATGTAAAACCTACTCCACTCAAGTCAAGGAGGTAATGGAGTAACAGGTCTTGTGTTGTGATCACTCAACCAGGCATTTAGAGAAATGATATGTTAATGAGTGGTATTGAGTGTATGTTACCAAGTGTGATGCAGGATGGGGAACATCCGTGAATAAACGTGGGACTGTCTGTAAACTCAGGGAATGGTAGGTATTATGGTGGAATTTCAGGGTGTGTGTGTGTGTGTGTGTGTGTGTGTGTGTGTGTGTGTGTGTGTGTGTGTGTGTGTGTGCGTGTGTGTGCGTGTGTGTGTGTGTGTGTGTGTGTGTGTGTGTGTGTGTGTGTTTGTGTGTGTGTGTGTGCATGTATGTGTGTACTGTTATGCAATGCCATACAGGTCTTAAAGTGCATTTCTTGTTTTCTCTGACAGGTGGCGAGGTGGGTCATGGTCCCTCCTGCATGCAATCTGATGTTGTTGGCCATACAGACACCGAAGATGATGATAGGACTGTTGAGGCACTGGTGGGTTTGTCAGAGGCCGAAACTGTGCCATCGTTTGACATCCCTCTGTTAGCCATCCCAGCCCTGCACACTGTTACAGTGCCTATACATACCCCATCACCTGTGGACATAGCAGAGGCACAGTTGGTGGTTGGTGGCATTGCACAGGAGAGTGTGATATCTATGCCTACTGTGTCTGGTCACAGAAGGCATAGAAAGATGTCTGGCAGCGCACAATATAGGCAGATGTACCAGGGTGCTCATGGTAGGGCCACTGGTCATCATGCCCCTGGCAGACCTGCCACAATTGGTACCACCAGGCGCATGTTTCAGACTGTCATGGGGGCACAGGCACGTATGGAACTGTACACCAGACAGGACCTGAGGCTGCATAGGTCTGCTGTCTCATCTGTAAGCAACAACTTACATGAACTTGCAGGTGCTCTCCGTGATTATAACGAGGTCATAGAGAGATGGTAGGGTGAGATGATGGGCCTCATCGACCATGGATTGTCCATGCCCGAACATGTAGTGGGAGTGGGGCAGTGGCAGTGTGGAAGTAGGCCAGCAACACCAACAGCTGGCGGTCGATGTGGACATGCTAGGACACCAAGGTGCTTCCATTGTGGCAGGACCAGCCCCAGCAGTGCATAGGGGGTGCTGTCCACACCACACCACAGCAGGCCATGTGCACATGGCCCTGGCCAGTTTCAGGAGGGACCTGGTTCCAGCGGACATCTGTCATCATCGGGGAGAGTAGCACATTGAGGCCTGTACCTGGATGTGCCCATGGAACCCCTGGCAGGCACAGTCCATGTGTCCATGGCCAGAGATGGGGAACTGCACACCCTACCAGGTATAGTCTACAGCTGTCCAAGAAACACCTGTATAGATATGCCGTAGTGTAGATCTGTAGCAGTTGCCATTGTAATACTGGCATATACACTGTTGTAGCACTGTATAAGGATTATGTTTCACACATGTCCCTACTGTAGGCCATGTGTCCCACCATTATGTTCATCCCTGTGGACACATTTCACAATGACAGGATGTTAGCTATATTGCAGGTGTCTGACATACTCTTCAGATACACCATCATGGTTACCACTGTGATGCAGTGCAGTTAACAGCAACAATAAGTGAACATGTACGGCATGCATTATGGGTAGGTGTGTTAGATGCGTGCATGGAATATACCATAGCCATTACATGACCAGTGTATTGGCAGGCATGAACATAAACCATGCTCACCAGCTACAGGCTGCTGCCTTGGTGGTATACCAGAGGAACCGTGCTAATTTGTTTAAAAGAAAAGAAAAAGGGTTGATAGGAAGTGGTGAAAAAGGGGCACAAAGAGGGAAAGACAGTAGGGAAAATAGCTAGGGATGTGCAGGACAGGTGTAGGGAAGGTCCATACCTGTCCATTTCTTCTACAGCAACAGCTGTGCATATACACTGAATTTGGAGATATATCTGGACACACAAACCTTTGAGAGAGGGGTGAGGACAACAATAATATGTTGTGAAGCCAATTAGACCTGATTACTTCTGTCCAGTGGACATGTGTGTGAAATGGACAGCTATGTATGTTTTGGGAACAGATTACCCTTTTTCTTTTTTTTTTTCAGGTGAGAGTGGGATGTTGGGGAGGGATAGTAAGTATATTTGGGAAGGTAGGTTGGGTAGGATTGCAGACAAGATGCATGCACAGGTGGTATCTGACACATGCAGGGGTAACACCTTGATGGAGGGGTGTTTGGAAATCTGAAGCCCATGATTCCCCTAGTGGAAACAGTAGGATTGAGGTCCCCACCCATGGGCAGTCACCACTGCACCTTCACAGCCCTGAAGGTGGCTGTGCTGGGGGCTAAGTAGGAGGACCAGGCCGACCCTCCTGGTATGACACTTGGCCCTCAAACTGGTGTAGCAGATCTCCAAACTCCCTGTGCAGCTCACTACTTACCACGCCCCGGACCTGGCAGAGGGTGACAGTGTCCTGTTTGCTCCCGGGTGGTGAGCCCCATCCGCTGAGATGGTTCCAGCCAAAGGTGGTGCAGGACCAATGGACGAGAAGGTTCTGGGGTGGGCCCTAGACATGCTGGTGTCCGGTGCCATGGCCAGCTGAGGTGGGACAGGTGAGTCCGCTGGTACCGGCCTTCCCAAACATGCTTTATTCTTTCAATTTTACAACATATGTGGGTTAGCAATAGTCAATATATTCCAGGATTAGGTATAACAGCATGCATAGATATTCCCATTAACCCAAACACCAGATATGGAACGGTTGCATAGCAAACAGAACACATGCATATATGGAACCACAGTGGCCATTACAACAGCATGCAGGTACATTGATGGCAGTATGCCACCAATGTGGGAGTATTTAAACATGGCACATGCATAGAAACAAGTTTAAATAATTATCAAACAATCGGACATATGTCCCAACAGTAGATTTAATGCAGCACATACCGATCGAGTTGTGTATTTAGTTCATTGTTGCAGATATGGTGGTGGTGGGGGGGGATGTCAATTAACAACTTGTATATTCCTGTAGTTCTCATTACTTTCCTAGTCAGTGTTGCGATCTGTACCTTACAGGTATTAGTACACTACTCTATCACCTTAGTTTGGACAGTGGTATGGATGTAGACAAGTATACACATGAACTGAGTTTTACCTGCAGTATACACCTCTTACCTGGTATACCTGTGGAGGTATTGTTTTTTAACACTACCTAACTGTTTCTACACATATTCCCAGATTTAAGGTTGATGTTATGCACATACCTGTCCATCTCTTATTGCACACACTCTGGACATGTCATGACCACATGCAGGTGAACCGAGACATATTTCCACTATTGCCCTCTTAAACCTTTAGTGAATTATACAATGACAAGTTTATTTTCATAGAAATTTTCTAGAAATGTACAGGCCTGACAGTCAGTTATATGACGTGAAATGCTGCCTACATGTCAGATATTAGCACACAGGTATGGCAGGAGAACAGGGTAACAGCCAGCAGATAAGGGCCGATTAACTGGACATTCTGGACAATTCTGTGCACTTGTGTGGGGTAATGATTCTGCATGCAGCTTACTATCACTCCCAGGATTCAAACCATGGCTGTGTCTGCTAAAATAAAACATTGCCCATCACAGCTGAGTGTGCTATATAAATATTGCTGTGTATCTCTTGTCTGATTTCTGTCTATAATTACCCTGTGGCTTTTCATTCTGACCTAGTAATTGCAACACTCTTATACAGGATTTCCTAGACAGTTTTATTTTGTAGCACAGTGTGGATGACAGTGATGAGTAATACCTTATTATTCAGAGCAACTGCTACACTAACAATGCCATACAATACCAGACTAAGCAGTAGTAGTACAGTATATCAATCTTTTATTTCTAGGCACAGTGTTTGTGTCTGACAGACCTGTGGGAGCAATGTTTTTAGCACTACCTGAATGTTGCCACACAATTTGCCAGATTCCACATTAGTATTATGCACATACGTCTGACTCTGTTACTGTACACACTCTGGTCACAGCTTAACAACATGGGGGTGTAGATGGGACATACTTGGCTTATTACTCTCATAACATTTTGAGGAGTTGCTAGAGTGACAGGTTTGTTCTTATATTTTTTTGTATTTCTTGCTGTATTTCTTGTCGTATTTTGCTGCCTAAATGTCTAAGATGATCCCACTGATTTCCAGGGGGACAGGGTGGCATGGCAGGCAACAGATATGGGCCAATTTACTAGACATTCTGGACATATCTGTACAGTTGTGGGGTATGATTCTGCATACAGCCTACTACCACACCCAGAATTCGAACCATGACTGTGTGTGCTAAAAATACAATGGTTCACGTCTCAGTTGAGTGTGTTATTTGGATTTTGTTGTCTGTATTTTCACTGTTTTCTGTCTAAGTCTCTCTCAGTTGTACTATATAACCTCTTGGGATTACAAAAATCATATACAGACATTCCTACACATTTTATTTATGTAGCACAGTGTGGGTAACAGTGCTTAATACAACAGTACTATTAAGAGATTGCAACTCTACATTACCATATGATTCCTGAATAAACACATGCAGTTCATCAGTTAGACCTTTATTGTCAGGGTATTATGCTTTTATTTACATACAATCTATATGAGACTCTTCCTGCCATATTCTCTGGTGTATGGAGTACATGCCTTAGACAATACAGGTTTTATACAGGCAATTAACTTACTACTACGTTTAGATTTATTTCCTATGACAGTACATGCAAGAGTATTAATAACTTGCCTCGCTTCGCAACTGCTGCAGTCTACAGGCATGGGCTTCCTGGTTCACAGCCTACTCATCTGCCATTGTGAAAGACATAAAAGGAATATTTAGCCATACCTATCCATAATATACATCAGCTGGCAATTATTAAACAGGTAGTGGACTGATACTTACACATGGCTGGGACATCCCCTGTCCTCCTAGCCTCTTGGATCCACTGATCCAGAAGAACCCCCTTTCTCCACTTCAGGTCAGCATAGTGATGCCTGACCTGCTCACCAGTTCGGGTATGACAGTGGCACTGATGAAGTCACGGGTGAGATCGTCCCAGGCTTCCGCTTTGTATTGGGAACCCTGGTACTGGCCCTGCAGCAGTCTCTGATCATGGTCTTTCACAAGGAATCCTGCCATGACTCTGGACTTCTGGATGCCCCAGCACTGCACCTGAAAGCACACACCATCTACCATACCAGACATAGTGCCTATAGGAGGAAGCTGCAACTAGTTATGAGATATATTCCCATCTGTTGGGTTTAAATAAGGCCAGTTTCCTGCACTTTGCCGTGATTGGATGGTTTTGAAATGTTAAGCTATGAGCAAACCTGCTTACCTGAGGCTGGCATTGCTTAAAGGGGTATACCAAAGGGCAAACTGATTTAGCTGGCCTACACATTACTTACACCTACTAAGCTGGGGTGTTCAATGCTTAGCATTGCTTAATTTTTTAATTTCCATTATATTTGTTATTCATTACATGTTATATATGTGTTTGGTATCCATGTTTCATGTGTACATACACTGTATGGGGTCCTTGTGTTTATTAGGGGATTTCAACACTTTATTACAATGACATCTCACATCTGGGCTTAATGCAGTACTCCAGTTCACATATTTATGTTATGTAGTAGGTTATACAACATAAAACTGTATATAGATTCCTTTCACATCTTCAGTTTGAATTTCCTATAGTGAGAATCTGTTTGGTAATACCTCAGTATTATGTACTGCTGTGAGGGCTTAGTGGTTAACTACTGAGACTATAGTGTACAGGGTCCTAGGTTCAAGTTCTGCAAAGGTTGTTTATTTTGTTTCTGGCCAGAACAGCCGCTGATGCTTACAGAGTGATTAAGGCACTTTTAAGCAATTGTAGGCGGGTTTGTGCATGTTTTCATGAAAGTAAGCAATGCTAACCTCTGGTTAAATATGCTTACAAAGAGTTAACTTCAATATTGCTTAACCTGTGTGCGAACTGCTTATCCCCATACACATGGGCTTAAACTTACTTACTACTGGTTAAATATGCTAACTACCACTTACTACTGCTTAAATATGCTTACTCTTGCTTACTAGTGCTTACTCCCGCTTACCACCACACTAATTTAGACAGTAATATAAAATGGTTCTTGGGAAGGTGGTAGATTTGGAGGCTGTATGGATTTATCATTCATTACACATTTTGCCTTCCATTTGTATCCCTGATTCCTGTGTACATATACTGTATGGGGCACTTGTGATTATCTGTGGACTTTACAACATTATGACAATGACACCTCACATCTGAATTTAATGCAGTATTCCAGTTCACAAATATATGTTATTTAGCAGGTTATGCAACAAAAACTATTTGTCATAAAGTGATTTGATATGGAAAATGGAATGTACTGGTGTGGGACTCGAACCGGGAATGACTGGTTGTAAGGCGAATGCTCTGCCCACTACACTATCGCAGTACTGCTTCATTTGCATATATCGTGCTTTTTATCCTCTTGTGCCATTTAAGCTGCTTTAAATGTAGCTAAGCAATGGGCAAACCCATGCACCTATGGTTAAATTTAATCTGTTTTATAAAAAAAAAAAGAACTTCTTTATATTTCATGTTTTAACTATTGCTCTTATAAACTTCGTGGGATATTGCTGGGGGGTATGCGAACACCTATGAGCGGTCTCGCTGATTCTTATTCTTATACTGCTGTTCTTGATTGCAGGGGTGTGTATATTTTGAGAGCTCTGCTCTCAGACATGCCCCCTGCACTCATACATGCTCTGTGTCCATTTAGGGGCTCAGGCAGCACGCCTTCATTGATATGCATGGCGCACTGCTGTCCTGCTCCTAAATGTCCACTTCTGTGCAGGACTAAGCTAGTACTGCATGGACGGTTAGTGAATCTGGGGGTAGTTATTCTCAACGCTGATGATGTTTTGAAAAGGTAAAAATGCAGTCATAGGCATGTGAGTCTGCATAACCATGACGTATAAGTCCTGTTCAACTAACATCATCCAACATACCTTATTGCGTCAAAGCACGCAGCATTTACAAAGAGTTGGTACTCATACATACAGAGGAATATTTATTTCTGCAAACCCCCCCCCAAAAAAAATGAATATTGCTGACATTAAGGTGTAATTCTGCAAATAGGTAGGAAAGGCAATGCACAGCAACAGTAGAAACCTTAAGTAAGATAACAAACCTGAAGATTTCATGAGTGACTTTAATCCACCATATAAATGATATGTGAATGTCTTCCTTAAAAAAGCATGTAGGTGACAAAGCATTTTTGGTAAAACCAAATTTGCCAATAATAACAGTACCAAGTCTAATGCCCCCACTGGTTAACTGGGTTTGGTTAGGGTGCTATCACATGCTAGAGGGAGTGGTTCTAATCCTGTGAACCAAAGCCCTGCTCATACTTTCTTCATTTTGGTACTGGCATTTCAAATGATGGCAACATCTGTGAAGGCACAAGTCCATGCTATGAGCTGGTCAGAAAAAGAGACCAAAATAATGCTCTACCTTCTGAGTGATTCATACCTGGATAAGAGCCAGGTGAGTGTGAGAGGTCCCAAGGTAAAAATAGACATCTGACAGGAGTTAGTAAATGCATCTCATTCCTGACCATCTGGCAAAGCTGGTTGACTAGGTAACAATAAGAAGTCTAGAGTTCTTTAGTAAGTTTTTTTTTTTATTTTTGTTTTGGTCATATTAAAGATAGTTTTAAAAATAACCATAAGAAGACTGCATAATTGATGGCATTTGGTAGAAGACATATGGGTAATTACAAATATATATCTATAATGTTATTATAGTAATAAAAAAGAAACCATAAATATATCTGTATAAAAAACTGCATCTGTATATAGATATATGGAATCTTTATGTTACTTTACATGGTTGACTTTCCACAAAGTCGATTTTCATATGGCTGAGACCATATGATCGACTTTCAGAAAGCCGACCATGTAAAATAAACACAAAAAACACAACAGACACTTACCTTAAAACTGTTAGCAGGGGGGCAAGCCCCCATGCACCCCCTCATGGGGGGGTCCGCCCCCACACCCTCCGTAACTTAAACATACCAACTCCGAGATAATACTACAGTGCGGAAGAGGCACATTTTCCAATTCCGCACTGTACGGGGATATCGGTTCCCCATGGTCAGCTTTTCAAAAGTCGATCATATGGTCTCGGCCATATGAATTTCAACTTTGTGAAAAGTTGATCATGTGAAAGGGACCTATATAAATAAATATATATACATATATATATATATATATATATATATATGTGTGTGTGTGTGTGTGTGTGTGTGTGTGTGTGTGTGCGTGTGTATGTTTATGTCTGTAAATTACAGATATGCATCTGCATGAGTACAATTGCAAGTATTTTTTCATATATATAAGTGTATATATTTATACACAAACAAAAAATTACATTGCCACTTAATTTCATTTACAGTACTGTATTATCTCATTTAGTAGCTGAAGTACATGTAGACAGTTGTTGTAAAGAAAGGATTTTGTTTGTGAAAGCCAGAAAATATTTATTGATATGACAATTGTATAATACAGTAAATTCTTCTGCAATAGTAAGTGCATATGCAGGATGGCTGAACTCAGTCAGGCACCACACCCTAGTCAGAATGGTGCTTGGGGGAGGGGTGGAGGTTGCAGTGACAAGTGAATGACCATCACATAGTCTACTAAGAAATGACCAGTTGCATTATTTCTGTATACATTTTAAACCATTCTCCTTATATGCTTATTAGGAAGAAAACTATCAAAGCACACGTTAATGTCCTGAAGTATATGTACTGAGGCTATTTGTGAAAGTCATTATGTTTTTAATGAAGGTTGAATTGAAAGTAACTGAAAATGTCCTTCAGTTTCTATTTCTGTGTATTTACAACTTCTGCTTCTGCCTGAACAAAATTCATAAGGCTGTTATATCAAACTTGCAGTTTAGGTATGCAAGCCATAGCAGTTTAAACTAGAACCAAGTCTGACAGTGTATGGAAAGATTTCCAGCCAACAGCCCTCCCCCAAACAAGACAAGCTGTGCACACAGATAAAAGTGCAACAATTCAAAGGAAAATGTAGTCCTACTATTTATAGCTTCCATTATTGGAAATGTTGGCACAAATTTAGAACTATGATATCAATAATTATTTAAGCAAACATATATACTGAGCAAATGCATAAGTAAATCAAATGCCTTGTGTAGTAGTAATAGCTATATCAGAAATGTTCAGGAAAAAGGTGAAATACATATAAATAGCAGTTGTCTTTATGTCTTTTGCATCTAGCAGATGAGGAAATTAGTTACTAGAAAACACAACTCAGTAGGAGACTTACAAGATTAGTTGAAGTTGCTGGTAAGTATGAATAAAGTAATAAATGCAGTATTCTGTCTTTAACTGATTTCATTACTTCATATAACTGCAAGTATTTATAAAGGATGGTAAATGATACCCTGTATTGCCTTCAGTACATTGTTGTAGCCAAATCAGAAATATATGCCAATGTATAAATGCAGTATAATATCTTTAATTGATTTTTATTAGATCTATTAGTATAACTATTTATAAAGGGTGGTTTCTGTACAACATCGCAAGCAAATGCATATCAGGCACTAATATGACATGTAATTATCGAGGGGGGGGGGTTAATAAAGCCTGCACTTTTTTTTTTTGGTGTAGGCATTGCTCCATGCTGCCAACATGGGCACAAACATTTTTTAGATTCATTAAGCGCTGCTGAGTGGCCCCAACACGGAAACTTCCGTGGCATGCCAATCACCTCATAAGCACGTAAATCTCATGCAAATGAGGCAGGTAGAGTGATCCAGCAATCAGATAGGCAGCTCTGCAGACCCCATGTCAGTGTTCATAGTGTACATGGAAAAATCTTGTGTACAGGACTGTAGACAGATAAAAGGGGCTGTAAAAATGTAGGTAGATAGAAATGGGATAGCACACACAGATATGAGCAAAACTATCCTCTGTGTGTTCCAAAAGTTACAGAACATATATTAAATTAAAATACATTATTTTTTTAAATAATCTTAACATGTTTTCATGATTCAAGGCAGTGTGCAAAACATGTCTTATAAAAAAAAAAACTGGAAAAATCAAATATTAATATAATGAGACAGAAATGTATTACAGGACCCTGTGTGCAGTATCTACAATGGTGCACTGGTGCTGTTGCTAATGTGGAAGGGCTTGGAAGCATGTAGTATCCAGATTGTGAGCACGGATCCCTATGCAAATGAGGTGGAGATACTGAAGAGCATAATGGGGTAACCGTGTCTGCATATCCCTTCTGTGTAGGCACAGAACCATGTTGGCATCCACAGAGGAGATAGCCAACATCAAGAGAGGGTGTGCCCAATAACTTCTAAGCTGATTTCAGCTTAGTTGTGCTTGTTTACGCGGTGCACCACCATGCTGAACTTGGAAGTCTGTGTGTGTGTGTGTGTGTGTGTGTGTGTGTGTGTGTGTGTGTGTGTGTGTGTGTGTGTGTGTGTGTGTGTGCACTGACTTCTAAGCTTTGTTTACCTATGGGATGCATGTTTCCATGTGTTTGCACAGTGCACCGCACTCCGGAGCATTGATGTTTGGGGGGGTGCACTGACTGCTAAGCAGTGTTTACCTACGGGGTATGCATTTGCATGATGCACCACAGTGGACAGAGTATCTAAAAGGCCAATGATATATTAATTAGTGTTAATTCTTGTTTAACTTCAACTAGGGCCATTAAATGATATCAATGTTATGTTAGGCAGGTGCATCATAGGTAGCCAATCATGCAATCAGCACCTTGCAGTAGAGCACTCTAAGGTATGCATACACCCTACAATCTTATTTTTTTCTCCATGCTCTGCACCATTGGAGTTCAGACTTGAGAATTTTAATTGAAAGAATGCTAGGGGCTGCTGCAGGTCTGCTACATTTGTATGTGTTAGATGCTGTAGTCAATGGGCTGCTGCTGCTGCTAACAATAGGCCTAGGTAGGGAAGGAGGTGACTGTTCAGGCCCAGGGTAACCTTCCAGTCGCTACATGAGCTGGAGATTGTAGAGCACTACAGGGTGGACAGGGACATACTACAAAAACTCACTGAGCTCTGCTGCCCTCAACTCAGCCCCTCAACTCAGGCCCAGTGCCGACAGAGGGGAACCCATCCCAGTGGAAACAAAAGTATGTATAGCCATTAGGATAATAGCCACAGGTACTTTCCAAAGACCAACTGGAGACATGATGGGGGTCTCACAGACATCAGCATCCAGGGTACTCCATCAGTTCCTGGATGCCATGCTACAACATGCCAGTGAGCACATTTTTTTTTCCCTCACCCCTGAGGTGAGGGCTAGCAATATGCAACTCTTCTACCATGTAGCAGGTACTGGGTGTCATAAGATTGCAATCATGTACACATCAGGGCACCAGCCAGTGAGGAGGGCAGAATCTATGTCAACTGCAAGGGGTACCACTCCATCAATTGCCAGGTCATGTGCAATACCCAGGGCATTATCATGAATGTGTATACTGGCAGCCCTGGCAGCTATCATGACTCCCATATCTGGCATGCATCACAGTTGTACCAGATGTTTGCTGAGGGGGACATCCCTCATGACTATTTAGTGGCATGCTGGGTGCACACTGGAACCATGAATTATAACACCCATCAGAAATGCACACACCCACAGAAGAGTGAAATAATGAAGCACACACACTAACTAGGAACATCATAGAGCTCTGCCACCCTCAACTCAGACCCACAGCCAACAGAGGGGAACTCATCTCAGTGGAAACAAAGGTATGTGTAGCCCTTAGAATGCTAGCTACAGGTACTTTTTAAAAAATAACCCGGAGACATGATGGGGTCTCACAGGTATCAATATCCAGGGTACTCCACCAGTTCCTGGCTGCCATGCAAACACATGCCAGTAAGCACATTTATTTACCCTGCACCCCTGAGGAGAGGGCCAGCAGTGTACATCTCTTCTACCATGTAACACACTACCCAGAGGTACTGGATGCCAAAGACTTCACTCATGTATACATCAAAGCACCGCTAAGTGAGGGCGGTAGAGTCTACATCAACCACAATGGGTATTACTCCATCAACTGCCAGGTCATGTGCAATACCCAGGGCATTATCATGAATGTGTGTACTGGCAGCCCTGGCAGCTATCACGACTCCCATATCTGGCATGCATCACAGTTGTACCAGATGTTTGCTAGGGGGGGCATCCCACATGACTATTTAGTGGGGATGCTGGGTACGCACTGGAACCATGGATGATAACACCCATCAGAAATGCACACACCCACAGAAGAATGAAATAATGAAGCACACACACAAACTAGGAACATCATAGAGCATGTGTTTGGGTTGTTGAAGTCACGGTTCTGGTGCCTAAATATATCTGGTGGAGCCCTGCAGTACTCTCAAGCCACATGTGCACATATATTCACAGTATGTGTCATGCTGCATAATATAATCCTGTGAAAGCAGCTGGGGCAGGATCAGCATAGAGAAGGGATACACAGCCCACCACCAGTGCCTAGGTCACTGCAGCCACACTCACAGGAGGACTTGGAGGAGAAGCTCCCTGATGATGTCTCTTGTGGGCAGACATAGATGTGCCCAGTATGTCCTGGCACTGGCTAAGAGACAACGCAAAGCACATACACTGACAAACTAGGGCCCAGGCACTGACACCTTACTCCTACTCACATACATATAATAAAATTGCTGATGCCAGACAACCCATACAACCTGCAACTATCCATGTATTGGCTGTGTACCACTTGCTTCACACAGAGTCATCCCTGAACTACAGTTCTGTCAACTGCTGCATTCTCAAGGAAAGCCTCTAATCCACACACTAATTTTAAGGATTACTATTATAAGATATCGTATGTATGGATCTGCTGCTGTTATGCAAGAAAATATAGTGGGCTATTTGGTCAGAGTTAACATCCACATAGGACAATTGATACCCAGTCCAATAGTATGTGTTCCTTAATTTTCACTAGGCCTCATGGTTGGAATATTCATAACATCAGGCAAGGGAGATGTTAAACAGTGGGAACACATGATATTTGGACTACTGTCTACCCAAGCTGATCATGTGCTGTTATTCCTCCACCCCCAACACAGCCATGTACCCATAGAACCACTTTAACAGAAAATTAGTTATGGTATAGCAGTGGACCAGGCAATCTCATGGCTGACAGATAGCGCTCACATATTTTATGTCTCTCTTCACACAGGATAACAACTTACATATGTATGCTGTTGATTGTGTGATGAATGACCCCTCTCTGTCTAGTGACCTGTGTGGTTCAGTGGACTAGGGAAGCTAGTAAGGGTGATGGTGTTGTGGTGTTAATCTGGAATTACTCACATCTTTTGCATGTGAGGTAGTAGTATGTTGTTTTTTTCATAGAATGTCAAATCTCCCAACCTCTTAGTGCAAGAAATCTGAACAAAGCCAGAAAGAATGGGGGGACAAAGACCCAAACATATGGACAGAGTTTAAATATTGGTCTCATAAATCTTGTTGGAAGTAAAGGTGCTGCAGTAGTACATATATTCCAATGGATATAAAGTTTGACACAGTTGTCTGTCTGTGGTTGTAGAATGTATTGATGTTGACATTCAATAAAGCACCAGAATACCACAAACTTGTGAGGAACACACCAAATGTATGAGGCAAAACTATGGACATTCTGTTAAAATCAGGACAGTTGAGAGGTATGCAGACTGTCAGTCTGCATGGTGGTGTAACATTACCAACCCCAGTCACATATTTAGTACAGCAGACAGTTGCGGAATGCTGTGGACATTTTGAGTGAAGCGAAGTACTACAGAAAAAGGGGCAGATGTTACTGTCTGTAACATACAAAATCCCGGACTGGAATACAGGTAGATATGGGCTGGAGTCACATTATAAGTACTGACAGTCCCACTGGGCATACCTGTGCACTTAGTAAAAATGAATGAGTGCAATTCTGAAGGCCCGTCATTGAAATGGCATATTATGTATAAATTTCTGTACATACAAAAATATACTATAAATATCCATCTGTCAGTATCTCTCTCTCATATGCATAGTATAGCTCTTACTATGTAGTGTCAGATATACTGTATATAGCTATATACATTACAATGATACCTAGACTCCCCCATATATCTACAGAACACATATACATATTACATACACACACACACATCTACATTTATATATACATCCCTGTTATATACAGAAATATGTGTGTGGATGTCTGCATTGTCCAATAAACTGCACTATCATACAGCCATAATGTTTCTCAAAGGATCCAAACTAAGGGTGCAACAATACATAATCCACTTACCTACAGACCCCTATGCTTGCTAGATGTCACCACGTAGACAGACACAGGTAAAGCTGGTGGTGTAATGTATAATGGTGTCAATGCATGTATGGACAGGGCACATTGTCCATACCCACAGTGTTGCCTATCTAACTGCAAGCAGCCACATATGGCCATACTGGTAGCTGTACACACATAACTAGGATAACATCAGTTATCTCACTGCTAGGACACTAGATGCAGATAACAGCACAAAGCAATATCACTCTGCAGGCCACATATGCTGTTCAACACAAGCCTAGTTTGTGTAATGCACAAGTACTGTGCCTGCAATTACATATTCAACAGACTTAACCTGTGGTGCATGCGATAAATTCTGTGATCAATAGTGCATGTCTAGATAGGTAGGGGTTCTAATCTCACTACAGCCCACTTGGTGCACACGCATGTGCGCGCTCATGCGTGTGTGTGTGTGTGTGTGTGTGTGTGTGTGTGTGTGTGTGTGTGTGTGTGTGTGTGTGTGTATACCCCTGCAAAATGAGGGACATCTCCTCATGGGCTATCCATCTGCAATGGTTATGCACCTTTTGGGCGTGTAACTTGCTGCTGGCTTCCACACTGCCCTATTTTACAAGGCCTGATGATGTCAGCCACCTTAAGACTACCAGCTGACAATGTAGTAGCAAGACTTAAGTTGTGTGTGCAATAAATACTGTGATCTATAGTGTGTAATACTAGATAGGTAGGGGTTATAATCTCACTCCAGGCTGCGTGTGTGATGTCAGCCACCTTAAGATTACCAGCTGACAGGGTAGTAGTAGCAAGACTTAAGCCATGACTTATGCAATAAGTAATGTGATCTATAGTGTATAAGCCTATATAGGTAGGGGTTCTAATTCCACTCTGCCTGACATGGTGAGTGTGTATGTCCATATGGCATATGTATGATACCCTATGTAAAGTAGACATAGGTAGGGTTTTGCATCATTTTATTTGTAGCAGGTGATGTGGCCACCCAAATAGCTGACCACAACAAGGCTTGCATATATCAATAAGCATTATATTTTCTAAATTGATAGTACTAGCAGACATGAGTTGTGCTGTGTGCATCAGGTACTGTGATCTGTAGTGTATAGTAGTACATAGGTAAGTGTTCTAATCTACATACAGCCAACTTGCAGTTTGCGTGTGCCTTGGTGTGTCTTGTATGCAGTGAGTGGAAATGGTGCTAGCCTGAATGTGGCAATGCTTGTGTGTGAGGCTGTTACAGTAGTATACATCATGTTATGGGGCCATAGCACATGTGAACTTAACTAGCATAATGGCCATACAGCCTTCACAATCAAAGACATCTGTATACCCCTCGTTACAGGACCAGCACATATTGCCCCAGTCCAAGAGGGACTCAGGCAGATGCTGTGTTTTGAGATGATGGCCGCCCAGCCAATCAAACAGATAGCATGTGCTGCGATGCACTGAGGTGCTCTGTGTACCATTAGGCAGGGTCTGTTTCCAGAGTGTGTTTATGTGTGGTAGACAAATGCCTCACACAAACATGTAGTACTAACATCATATAGTAAGTTAATGTCCTTACAGTGAGTCATCCATCTACTATGCTCTCTACGGACAGGCAGCATATGCACTCCAGCAAAGTCACATCTGTAGTAACTCTTATCACAAATTATGAATGCATAAGTATGCTGACCACAACCATTGTCCTTGGAAGACTGTCATACAGATGTGAACTTATGGAACAATGCATGTATACTGCTATACCTTGCTGAAGTCATATTTCTGCTGTGCTGCCGTGACATGCTATGCTGCTTCACTGCCCCCATGTGTCCATGGGTTATCCCCTCAGTCTCCTGCAAAAGAAACATACACAGGTTTGTGATATACCTGTCATTGTGTAACAATACCACCAGTACAACATCATACAACATAAGGTCCACAAAAGTATGTTGCATACTCATGACACATGCCAGCATACAGTTTATGTTGGTGATCACTATGAGTGGCATACAAAACAATACTGCATTACACAAGTACATGTCAAGTAATATAGTCACCCTGTGCATCAGACACATCACTTCATTCCCCTGCATAGATGGGAAGGATGACAGGGATTTGGCACAGGCATCATCATTTGCACAATGTGATGTGTGGGGGTGCTGGAGGCATAGGCTGGCCCAAAGAGTTGACAGCATGTGTGTGAGTCAGGAAGAGATGCAGGTAGATGGGGCATGGTGGGGTGCCGTGTGTATCTGTAGGTGACCTGCATGTGACAGTATTGTGTGATTGAGTGTGTGTGTGTATGTGTGTGTGTGTGTGTGTGTGTGTGTGTGTGTGTGTGTGTGTGTGTGTGTGTGTGTGTGTGTGTGTGCACGTGTACACAGTCAAGCTCAGTGCTAGCCCTACATGTGTATATGTTGGACAACTCTGGACCATACATGGTAGAGTTGACAGTTCATCATCTCCGGCCCTGAACACGGGAACTGGCTCCACCAGGAGTTGCACTGGCATCACCATGTTCAAAGTCAGATGCGGTGCTAGTACCTGATGGTGACTGCTGTCTGCTGGAACTGTGTCCTCAATGGGACAGCCCAGGACCACGTGCCCATGGCCTGCCACATTGTGGTGTGGACAGCAAATGCTCCTCTGTAGCACTGGATGCACTGCCACTATGGGAGTGTAACTGTGCACTGCTGTGTGGACTCTCAGCAGATGGTGTTGCTGACCTATGTCCATGGGTCCGACACCCAATTCCAACCACACATCACAGCACAGACAATATGTGGTCCAAGAAAGACACTGTCTCAGCCCACCAACTGTCTACTATATCAGTGAACTGATCCAGGGTGTCCCCAATGCAGTGGAGGCAGTCACAGATGTCAGACTGTGCTGCATCTATAACCCTAAGCATACATCTGGTGTTCAGTTCAGAATGTACCTGTGCCTCCATGATGGCCTGAAACATGCACTGAGTGGCCCATGATGTGACACCTGCAACAGTTGGTGGACAGACAACAGTCCTCCTATGAGCAGCCCTGTCAATCAGCCTGTGTGAGACCTCACCAGCTCTTTGACTATGGCCAGTGTCTACACTCACTGATGCCATAGTTGCCACACTGGGCTGTTCAATGTCTCCACTCTTTGGCTGTCCCATATATGAGGCCTGTGGTGACTGGGTATGTATGGGCATACTGACTGTGTGTGATGACAATGGGAGCAGATCAGTGATGTCAACCTCTTGGACAGATTTAGCCCCTGACAACTCCACCTGGGCCTCACTGTGGCCACCATCATCATCAGAGTCTGAAGAGACACTGACATCAGGTGGTGAGAGGGAAATACCCCAACCCCCCAGTCACCTGTGGAAACCAAGACAAAAGAGTACATTACTACCTGCACTACTAAGCATGGAAAATCTAGAAAGAGAAGAGTCATAATAATGAGGATCCACAACTGCATTACCATTGTCACATCCTCTCATCTCCGATTTCATGCACAATAGACTTCCTCACAACAACATACACATTTGTCTCCAGGCCTTTATAACAAGCACATCAGGTAAATCATGTGACACTTGACCAGTACAATGTACCTTTCAGGTATGCAATATGACACTATACCTGATAACACAGCACATAAAAAATAAGTACACCTATCTTAACAAATATATACAAATACAAGTTTGAATGCCTAAGGTATGTACCAGCAACCTTTCGGTATGTACAAGGCATGTCAGATTAAATGCCTCATGTACAGCAGGAGGCTATTTGCTCTGAACTATAACGGCAAAAGTGTTTCTGCTCATTCAACTACACTCCTGTGATTACCCACTCTAGGAAACTTAGGTAACTGTTCTAGACTGGAACATACAAACATTCTACTCTGGTTATACACAGCATTACCTGTACATAGGGTATTATCCTGGCCCTCACCCTTAATAGCATATGTGTGTTCCATAACAAAACAGTATCAAGTTTACCAGAAGCAGGATCACAGCCTTGGACAACTCCTAATGGACCTGTAAAAAGGTAAGGGTGAGGTAATTTCAGTACCACCGCATGTTGCAGCACAACAAGGTAATACCTGCATATATCTCACATGTACATTAGCTACTGTGTTACTTGATGTATTTGACATTCTGAGTATGAGTGTACAACTGTGTTAACCCCCCCCCCCCACAGCACATAGACCTGACACACACACACATAAAGGTATGGGCAGCCTGACAGAATGACTGCTACAGTATTACAGTGGTGACCACAGTAAGCTTACCTGCACGTGTCTCTGCTGTAGACAATGTGGCACTCACCTCCATGATGTATGGTGTGATGGATGCCTGGGAGCTCTTGTGTGTCCTTAGGTTCGCCAGGAATTCCTCATTGGCCGTGAGTGGTTGTTCCATTTCAGGCCCTCCACTGGTGATGGCACAATCTCTGGCTACACCAGCTGCCCTTTGTCATGCAGCATTCACCATGTCTGTAGCGTGGTGTTGAACCTGTTAATATGTCTTATCCTGGTGGCTAGTCTCATTCACATCACAGACAAGGTCTGCCCACAATGCAGCCTGCTGTTCCCTGTTATGCATCCCCCTGGATAGGAGGGTGTGATGATGCCGCCATAGTCCTTGGAGTGCAAGTTCAGTCTCTGCATTTGAGAAGGGGGAGTGCCTTCTGTGATACATTAGTCCTGAAACACACCAAAAGGGAAAGACATTATAGGATCAAATACATGGAAGTCCACTATGTACAGATAAAGCAAGAACAAAATGACTGGCACTAGCCACTGCTTGCTCAAACATGTCATCCCCCACAGTGTGACAACATATTACATGTGTGGACACAACAGAGATCGTATCATTACTGAGGTTGTTCCCTATGTGCCATGAGAGATTCTGCTGTATGATCATAAAACCAACACTCCTGTCTGCTGTGGTGTGTCCCCTAAGGCCAGCCATCCAATAATATGTCATACGACCAGTGCCAGACAAATAGCAGTGTGCTCTTACAAACTATATTTGGGATGTCTGACAACACTAGTGTGCCACAATGAGAAAGGACACTGCAACCCTGATATATTTATTGTATGTCCCTTGTATGTGTAAGACAGTAGGGTATCAATGACATGTCATTACCACAGGTCTAAGACAGGCTTACTGCTGTATTCCCTATTCCCCATACATCTATCCTCTCGTCTGCATCCTGTTATACACGAAAAAAAAAAACAGTTACATACCTGGTGGAGTTCAGTACTCCTCTGTTGAAATATGCTACTCCTACTATTGTTTCACAAAGGTATGCTCTATGTGAGGGAAGTCTCATACAGAATGATTGTCAATAGCCAGCTGCTTGCATTTCAACATGCTGCTCATTAGCAGGTAATTGTCTCTAAACCAATCTGTGACTCTGATATGCTAAGTGCAGCCAAAACAGCTGAAATGCAGTTTCATTAGGCAATGACATGCAACCACTGTGCAATATATAAGGTGCTAAAAAATATAAAGAAAAGAAAAAAATGGGAAGTAGGAAAGTGATGAAATTGGGGCAATCAGAGGGAAAAACATAGTGAAAGACAGAGTTTGAGAATCCAAATTCATCTAGCCACATGGATAGACAACTTCAACCAATTGAGCACTGTCTTCAGTGGATGGAAGACTCACTGCCCCAGCCAGTGCTGCCCACCATGATACCAGAGGCCTCTGCCCCGTCAACATCAGATTCTTCCACTACAACACTATGTAACAGTGGAAAATTTGAGGCCTTGTGGTCTGGGGACTGTTGTTGGGCACCACTCCTTGTCATCAATTCCTTCTCTTATCCTCTCTCCCTCTCCTACACCCTGTTACCTACTTCCCACCCTCACTACCCTCTTATATAACAAAGCAAATTAAAAAAATAGAGAGGGTTTATGCCCTGGCAAAGACATAGTGCCCCTCCTCTCTCACTTCCATCATATATTCCTGATGTTTGTCTCTTTGTTGGGTCTACCTTTTTTCAGTCTTTCCTATCTTCTCCTCTTTTCCACTCTTTAAAGAAAACATCAGGGTGTCCACATAAGGATATCCCTATATAAAACATAATAAACCCCTTTGTTTTTTTTAATATTGATAATAAAAGCTGCAGAGTCTGCTGCTTGCCTTAAGTCTTTCAAACTTGACTGTACATAGTTGCATTTCCCTGCAATATCTGAGTATATATGAAGTCATATGAACCCTACAGCTTCCACATAGTCCTTTGCATTTACGTAATGCTTATCTTCAGTTACTTTACACTTTTGGCATTAGTAGGCTTGTTTATCAAACTGCTTTCTTATTTCATTAGTCAGAGTGAATAACCTGCCCTAGGTTTATTTGCATTTGTATATATGTAGTGGCACTATTAGCGGATAACTGCTATGCAGTTATAAAATCCAAGATTATGAATACCATCCACAATTTTGATAAAATGAGAACCTACACCATTTCTACATAGTAAAGTTGATATGTGTAATATTACATGCAATAATATGTGATGCAATTGAACATGTCAGACATAGAGCAATTAAAGATTTGGATTCACAAATGTTAGCTTAACAAATATTCTAATCAGTATATTTTTTGTCATAAATTACCAATGAACTAAAAGACATCATATATGGAGTCAGCAATACTGTGAATTGTATGCCTCCTCAGTGCATTTTAGCTGATATTTTTTGAATAATATTTTCATGTAGAAAATCTACTAGCTCACAATTTGGACATCTTGCATCTACTGGTCATAATATTATAGTTTCTGTATAACATCGCATTAGTTCCTCACATTGATAGTTTGTGTTTTTTGAGACAGGCTGAAAAAAATTCATGAACTCTACAGAAATCTACTGATGTTATACATTCCACTGGCACCACTGTTCATACTTTTCAACCTCTTAGCAGAAGAAATCTAGACAAAGCTTAAAATAATGGTGGGACAAAGGCCCTAAAGTAGGGACAGATTTTAAATATTGCTCCTATAAACTAAGGAAGTTGCTAGAATAACAAAATGTGCGTTACCATGCATTTTTCTGATGGATATGAAGTATGAAACTCAATGTATGTCATTTGCCAGAGAACCACACATTTTATGAGGAACAGACAAAAAGATGAGGTAAAAATCTGGACATTGTGCAAAAATCTGGACACTTGAGAAATATGCTTGTTCTTGTGTATGAACTGGCAAAAGTAATTTTTACATTCTAGTTTTGACCAGGATATTTTTGCATTTGCTCAGAAATGTAAAATATTTTCCTAATATGCCATTCCAAAACAGTTTAAGAATATGTTTTGACTGGCATAATCTGAAGAATATAAAAACTTTCCTGTTATCTGAAGGATGTGCTAAGAAAGATGCACAGTTACTGACACTGTAAAGGACTTACTGCCTGTTATTACTAAATAAAGTGGTTCTTCAGCTTTTTTTTTTTCGATTGCCAGAATGCCGTCTTTCTTTTTTGTTCACAGGCTTTTGATCATGAACTTGAATGTAACTAGTCACCAAGGTCCTTAATTATTTTTCTTCCTGTGTTGACCCAGTTATTCATCTTTTGAAGCTCTCTACCTTTGCATTTCTACCAGTGGCATGTCTTTTGAATTTATCAGTAATTTTTTATTGTAATTCTGATACATAATCTTCCTTATTAATAGCTTTGACAATTGGGGATTTTATGCTAGCTACAATCTTTGAACATTTCAGAAATTGTAGTATCAGCCACATTTAATTATTGTTTCCTCTGATCGTTCATGCCATGGTTCTCCATTTCTTGCTAGGTGTGAGCTTTTTTCATCTGTAATTGTCTATTTTTTCTGCAAACACTTAAATCTGGTCAAGACTAGCTGGCTCGAGGAATAAAGATATTTACTCATCAATTGTTTCTTTTCTAGATAGGCAGATAAGTAAGATTGCTAACAAAATTTGGTATATAGTTAGTATACTGAAGGGTCTGTTGCCACAAGCATTCTTTCTGACTTTTATTGCCCATTCCTAATTTGAAGCAGATGCTGCATTTATGTTCAGTCCATCATTTAACAAGGCAGTGCCCTGAGATGAAACAATCCACTTTCTCTGCTAGGCACTGCACTATTCATTAAATAATACCAATGAATCAGCTGCAAGGTGACCAGGACAAAGTTCACTAAGGTTGTGGACCTGGCCTCAGTCACTGAAAAAAAAAGATTTTTAGTGAGGAAAAGAAACAAATGACCAGCCAGGTGCATCTTAAGAAATAATGAAGTATAGGAATCCTGAAGTGATTTTGGGCATGCTAAATGAAATAGATAAACACGTGATTGTAAGTCATTTGGAAAATATATCAGTTGTGCTTTTAGTGGATTATATGCTCTGTGCAGATCATCTTATCACTGACAAATTCAAACAGGGCTTCTTCTCAAGGAACATTTGCATTTCTGTAGAGCTGTGGAGTGAGGGAGGGTGCTGCTTGCTTGTTTGTAGGCAGACACCTGCCCCTTGTCTAGCTAGACACAAAATTTATGTGTGCCTGATTATAATTTATTGAATCTCAAGTGAGTAAATCTGAAGTGATCTAATTTAGTGAGCTTGTGACCAATGGGCTAGTGTGCCATTTACATGCAACTTAACTCACCAGAAATGTATTTGTACATGGTGGAACAGAAAACTGTACAGACTGCAAATAGTTCTGGGTATGTAGCTACAATTATATGACAATAATATAACACCTTTTGGTTCAGGGACAGTTTATAGAAAAAAACTTTATAATTTCACAAGTAGCACTCTCCAAAAGCCCAAAAGTGTTTCCAAAAAAAAAAAAAAAACATACTTTTCAGTTTGGAGAGGAGAGGAGGAGAGATATATTTAATCATTCTTACTAAACTAATTTACTGCTGCATACTAAATACTTGTGCTTATGGACCTCAGGTCCAGTTCTGCAGTGCTTGAAAGTTAACTGGTACTAGACATGTACAGCATGTACCACAATTTAATCACGTTCATCCATAATTAAATCAGATTTCATCAGAATGAAAACAATACAAACACATCTGCCTTAAATAACTTAATGATGTAGTGTAATAATCCACAAAATCATATGACAAAGGACCAAAACTAGTTAAGTGAAGTTATTTGAATCATATCTCTTGGTGACTCAAACCCTCCTTTAGAAAAATATTCAGGTCATGATGTTTTTCTGGTAGTGCTGTTCCAAGTATATTTCTTGATCACTGAGAGCAACAAGTTCTTTAACATGTAAAACTCAGATTAGTTTATATAGTTTCAGTCACCTTACCTTCATAGATTTTATGTTATAAAAATGAGGATTTTCTTTTGGATATCACTTTGCCTCCTTGCTGCATAGTAAGCTGGAGATGACAACAGTGAATAAGCATGAGCCATATAAAAGAATTGCAGTGGTTATATACCTCCCAAAAAAAAAAAACATGTTTAGACACCCAAGTTTTATACACTTTTGTAAGTTTTTATCAATGTAGTATGTTTATGTTTGAAGTAGTAAGATTTTTATTGTTATTTTCAGCATCTGTTTTGTGTTTTATAAACTGGCTTTGGGAAATGGGTATCTTACTCTCAGAAAGAATTGCAACTCACTGTGGGCATAGAAAGCAGCATATTGCTTGAGAGAAGGTCTGGAATGGGGGACACCTCTGAGAGATTCAGTAGCCTTCACGCATTTAGCATTCATAGTTATTCAATTTTCATTTTGCTTTCAGTGAATATATTTGAGTGGCAGTCTGTTCAAAAGGGCTTTTTGACATATAGGAACTACAGAAGCTGTAGTGACAGTTTCTTTAACAAAATAATACAAGCTACACAACATCTAAGTCTCTTACACCTTTTTTTATTTCACCCATCTGCCTACATGACACATTTATATTCTGTGACTTTATATGCAGTTTTGATTTTTCTGCAGTTTGAAATTTTCCTTTGTAAATGACTGATGGAGGAGCCCTCCAAAAACATGAATTCATGAGCTGCAGATGAGAGACTATGTGAATGTTCCTCTTCGATAGGGAAAACTGCAAACAAAGCAACTTAGACATTAAATTTTTTTTAGATCTTATATGTTTTGCATGCTATATTGTAAGGAATATTTTACTGTGAAATCAGCAACTACTGTTTCACTGGTGGGGAGAACTTGGGGAAAGTATTAGCCTCTAATTCTTCTGTGCAATGACGCATGCACAAAATAAATCATAGGTTAGATATGCACAATTTCACAAAAGACAATCCACTAGTTTCTCTGACTACCCAGAAAACCTTCTGTAAAGCAAACTGTTCAAAGTCATCTTCTGCAAGTTAAATGGACCATTCTGGTTAATTTGGAAAGCTGATGCAGTGAATACCTTTTTCTTGTTAAATTCAAAGTCCCTTTGTCAGTTGAAGTTGCTTAACATTTAGACTGTCTGTAGCCAAATCTTTTAACATAGCCTTCTGTAAAGAGTGTCATGGTTTCCCTAGAAGTATAATTCTCTCATGTGTTTGTTAGTGGCAAACAGGATTGGGGTAAAATTATGTTATTAAAGTATGGATTAATAAGAAAATAATTTAGGGCCTTATAGTCTGCAAGGCATGATTAGTAGAGGAAATTAGAGATAGAATACATTTTATCAAGCTGACACAGCAAGTGGAAATCTGTCAAGCAGAGTGCACTAAAAATTGTATTTCATTAACAGGCAATCAAGGCAACATGCTGCAAAAAAATGTAAGTGTAGGGGCAGATATAAACACAGATATAAACAGACACTCGTGCATACAAACACAGCCATGCATGTATATAAATAGTGTGGCTAAAGACTGCACATTGACCACCATTTCATTGAGCCTGATGTGATGAAGTCCAAAACAATCAATACTTCCAAGATAGCCACAAAACATGTATTTCTTTTCTTGTTGCCATACAACAGTGATAGGCTGTGGTGCAAGCACATGCCTCTATGTTGGATACCCGGATTTATATCCATAAGGAAAAAGAACTTTGACTTTTTATGCTGATTTTCTGAAGAATAGTGCAATTATGTACTTCAGTCAGCAAATCAAGATAGTGATGTTAGCTTGATAAATAAGATGATATAATATATAATTGAGGTATGTAGTGATTAGAAAATTCCACACAACCAGGGTGGTTTGAAACAGGCATAAGCTCAAAAGACAAATTGTCTGAAAGTCTTGATTTGAAGTAGTATGCATTCAGCACACAAACAATCGTGTGCAACATCTTTTGAAACAGCTTGATTTATTTTATTTTGCAGTAGCCTTATAGAAAGAGTTACTATGAGGTGTGTCTAAACTTATTTTACATACCCCTGTTAACCAGTTTTGTCGGCCATATGTGGTTCTGATACATTTCATTTTATTGAATCACAGCACAATGAAAGCATTTCTTTTTTTTTTTTTTTTTTAGCTTTTAATCCTACCATATGTCCTGTCTCCATCAAATGACATATTCATTCCCCATACAACTATGTGAGCCAGCCAAGAGGGACTGTTATTTTGTCAACCATTAGCAGCTGTTTTTTTTTTGTTTGTTTCTCTCTGTGGCCCTAATCCAATAGCATATCCATGTGACGTATATAGAGTTTGGTATGCAATGGATGTCAGTAGAAGTGCACCATTAGCGTCTGTGGATGACATAACCCCTCAGGATAGCCCTTGCCACTCTTGAAGCCAGCAGTTCCATGGAGTCTCTGGTCTCCACAGGGAATTCAACCAGGTCAACCTGGGTCCTATCCTGGTTGGCATCTACTTCTCAGAAGCCCAGACCAACATGGATGGACTCTGGCTGACCAAGTTTGCAGATGACTGCAAGCTGGGAACCATTATTAACTCATGTTGTGTCGATTGTGGTAATGAGGTAGAAGTCTCTGCAATGTGTGGTGTGGAGGGATTGCGATGTCTTCATATGTAGCATTTCTAAAAGAGCTGGGTCAGACATGGCTTTGTAAGTCAAGCACAGATAGCTCCTAACCAGGTGATATGACATAGAGAATAGCTGGACTCTTCTAAATCTGTCTGTGCAGGACATGTGTTTAATGCCTAGGAACCTCTTTGTGAGGTACTTCTATGGCCTCCCCAGCTGTTGCAGGTGTCTAGTGAGGTACATGCCAAATGGGCCATAATACTTGATGAGTGGTCTAATGAGGGAAGAGTAGACAGAGATGATTACCTCTGTCTTCCTGGATGCAAAACCCTTGGTAATGTGATGGGCTACAAAGAAGGAATTCCTGACCACACTGGCAATGCGGTGGTTGAAGAAAAAGTTGCTGTCAACCTGTGTCCCCACATCTCTTATAACACCTACAGTGTTCATTGGGCTCTCATCAATGTGGTACTTACTGGGAACTGAGTGTTTTAACAAAGAGGATGATGATGCATTTTGTAGTGTTAAACGTCTTGCCACGGTTTCCACACCACTCATTGGTCTCAGTGAGGCTTTTCTGTAGAATGTCTGCATCACTTGTGGAGTTAATGATGGCTCCCAGCTTGCAATCCTCTGTGAACTTGGTCAGTCAGAGTTCCTCTGTGTTGGGCTGTACTCCTGAGTGGTAGATGCTGGACAGGAGACTATCCATTACTGATCCCTGTGGGACTCCACTAGTGACTGCTCGCCAGTTTAACTTGGAGTTTGCCACTGTCACACCGTGTGTTCTGTGAACCAATTTGCAACCCACCTACTGATATAGGGGTTGATGCCTAGTTTAGTGGGTTTATCAATAATTCCTGACTGAGGAATGGTATTAAAAGAAGCCTTGGCCAGATTGAGGTAGGCTGTATGCAGTGCCTTACCATCATACACAGCCCTGGTGACCCACTCAAAGAAGTCAACCAGGGTGAAGAGGCATGATATTCCATTCACAAAGCCAAACTGTGTGGGGTCCAGAGTTAGGAGATTACCTATATCTTCATCAATCAGGCCCCTGATGATGTGGTCCATACCTGTACATAGTAGACTTGTCTGGCTAATGGATCAATAATCCCCAGGGTCTGTAGCTGCTACCCCTTTATGGAGAGGGATGACTGTAGCAGTGCACCATTTGGAAGAACAAACCTTGAGGTGAGGCTGTGACTGTACAGGGCACACAGCTGTGGTGCCAGGTCTCTTTGTATGCCACGTAGAGCACAGCCACATGTATGTTTGGGTCCCATGGAAGCTGTGTTCTTTCCTGTGGACAATGCAGGTCTAACCTGGCCTGCAGTAATGCTGGGTGCCTGGCATTCATCTGACATTGTGATTGTTCCCATAGGGGGAGTGAGGGGTAAAGCTGGCACTGAATGTGTTGGCAAGACTATTGCCAATATCTGTTGGCTCAGGATAGGAGTTAGCATTGTGCAGTAACTCACAGCACTTGTGGGTATTACTGTGGAGTCTGTTGGTATAACTATCAAAGGCTTTTGTGATTGTTGCCATCGTCTGCTGAAAGTCTGCCTTCATAGCTGGCTGTATATGATTCCATGAGGGATCTCACGTTGTTGTTGAGGCTAATAAGGGGATTTACCAGTCTTGGGACACCACCTTTTTCTGCAACAGTATCTTCCTTCTGTTGTACACTTTAGTAATGGCAGGGGACCATCACATTGGCTTCCAGTGTTTAGAGGACAGCGTCTTGGTTCTGTTGGCTATGGCTTGTACCATGCATTCATGTACATGTTTGTACAGTGCATTTGTGTATAAGTCGACAGTCATGTGGCTATTTTCCATTGGCATTGGTGCAGTGAAGTCATTGACTCCTATTTTTATGACTCCAAAGTCAGCTTTGGAGAGGTTTTTCAATGTGGCTACTTTTGTGGGGGTGTGTCGGTGAGATGTGGATTGCCATGGTGATTACATCATGTTTGGATCTGACCATGTAGTGATTGACTACTGCTGTTGAGCAATGGTCCCATATGTAATTAATCAACACAGGTCAAGGTTGTTGCATCCTCTAGTGGGGGTCTTTATGAGCTGGTCCAGTGCATTGGAACTGATGAATTTCAGGAAGCGTTGGGTCAGTCTTTTGGTGCTTGACTACTTTTCCCAGCTGACTGAGGGGTAGTTGAAGTCCCTAATGTGTCAGTGTTGGGTTGGACCTTGATAGATGCCATGGTGTTGAGGAATGTGGATTAACAGTCTAGGGACATGGATGTGGACCCATAGCAGGTTATGACTTTGATTGCTAATAAGGTACACACACCTGTATGTGTACCCACAACAAATGCAAGCAGGCAGCACCTTACACAGTATTACAAAGCTACACTGTACTACATTCACCCTGTGCATCAGATCCATATTAGCATGCTGCTGCATTGATGGTATGGATGACAGTGATGTGGCACAGGTATCATCATATGCACAGGGTGTGGTGTGGGTTTGCCGGAGGCCTAGGCTGGGCCATACAGTTGACATTGTGTGTGTGTGTGTGTGTGTGTGTGTGTGTGTGTGTGTGTGTGTGTGTGTGTGTGTGTGTGTGTGTGTGTGTGTGTGTGTGTGTGTGTGTGTGTGTGTGTGTGTGGAGGGGTATGCAGTAGATGGCCTGTGCAGAAGTGCTATGTGTGTCTGGGGGTGACCTGCGTGTGATATAGCTGTGTGTGTGTATGTATGCACATAGTCATGCCATGTGGCTACCCTACACAGGGGTATGTTGGACAGCTGTGGACTGTACATAGCAGGGTGTCCAGTCACCATCTCCGGCCATGGACATGAGAACTGGTCTTGCCGCAGGTCTCACTGGCACCACCAGGCTCAAGGCCAGATGCAGTACTGCTTCCCGAGGGTGACTGTTGTCTGCTGGATCTGTGTCCCTGATGGGACCAGCCAGGACCATGTGCCCATGGTCTGCTCTAGTGTGATGTGGACAGCAATGATGTCGACAGCAGCCCCCTCCAGTAGTGCTGGTGTCACTGCCAGTGTGGGAGTGTGAAGAGGCACGACCCAGTAGACTGTCAGCTGATGTCGTTGCTGACCTACATCCATGTGGCCAATGTCCATCACCCACCACCCACATCACAGACATAGCACGGTCTAGGATTGCCAGCATCTCATCCCACCGTGTATTTATGACTGCAGTTTTTTGACGTGTGGCCTCAACTAGGTCATGTATGTCACCATGCAAAGCAGGAAGAGTGTCATCCACCACCCTGGGTATGTGTCTGGTGTTGTGTTCACTACGTGCATGTGCTTTCATTATAGCTCGAAACATGCATCTGGTGACACCTGCTGGCACATAAGACAGTGACTTGACAGGCAGCAGCCTTCCTTCGGGCACCCCTGTCCATCTGCCTGTATGAGACCTCGTCAGCACTCTGGCTATGGCTAGTGGCTGCAGTCACACTTGCCATAGTCACCACACTAGCATGTTCCATGCCACCACCTGCCAACTGTCCATTATCTGTGGCTACTGGGGAAGGAGTATGTGTGGTCATTGTGACTGTGTGCAGAGACAGTGTCAAGTACTGTTGAATGTCAACCCATGGCACAGATTCAGCCTCTGACAAAACCACCTGTGCCTGATTATGACTATCATCATTGTCAGAGTCTGCAGAGACACTGACATCAGATTCTGAGTGGGAGGAACCATGGCCACCATGACCACCTGTGGGGGGAAGACAACATATGTAAATTACTACCCGCACTGCAACATTTGCTGCTACACACACACACACACACACACACACACACACACACACACACACACACACACACACACACACACACACACACACACACACACACACACACACACACACACACACACACACACACACACACAAAGTGAGGTGGCAGTCAGGCATTACACAGACCTCACAACAGCCAAATGGTGACATTCACAACACAGTCATACCACTACATACACACCCTGGACAGGCCCTTTACATCATGCAGTGCAGCCCTTTCCAATTAATGTCATTACTTATTTGCACCTCTGTGATACATCTGTACTGTTAGTAGGTGAAGGGCCTTCAAGTGGCACACACTGCATCCATGTACACATAATTGCTGTTCATCTGTATAGCACAATGGCAACTCCTACAGAACGTACCTCTCAACTGTGTATAGAATGCTGAATGTGTACATATGTGGCTCATATTTCGGGTCATTTTCTCATAAATCCTGTCTTAGTCTGACACATTACTGGGATGATCTGAGGACTGGTGTCACTAATAAATTACATATTTTGGGTTTCACACTAAAACCTGCAGTACATGTATGTTAAAACAGAACCAGTTACAACAACAACTTCCCAAGCCTACAGTGAATATCATAAGTGTAGACACCCCTGTTAACATGTCAGGTTTGTCTGATATATGACATGAGACCACAGAAATCATGTGATAACTATTCTTACCTTTACTGTGACCTATAACCTGTGCAATCCAATAGAAGAACAAACGCATTTGTTAGGGGTAACATATAGAATTTGAAATACATACAATAGGTTGGTTGCATGACTGTGCACACTCTTAAAGTACTACTTTGTTAAAGCACCTTTGAATATCATAACGGCAGTCAGTCCTCTTGGGAAGGTGTGTATTAGCATGGCACATCTCGACTTACCAATATTTGTACACTCTCCCTGCAAAAGCCCTCCAACTCTATCAGATTACAAGGGAATGTCTTCTGCACAGCCCTCTGCAGGGCACCCCATGGGTTTTCTGTTGGATGTAGGTGTGGACTGTGGCTGGGCCATTCCAAACCATGTATTGTCTTGTTTGGATATGGATGTATGATTTGGGTCAGTGTTGTGTGGAAAGGTGTAATTCATCCCCAGCTACAACTTCCAGGCAGACACATGAAGATTTTGAGCCAAAAGGGACTGGTATTTGGTACTGTTCATAATCCCCTCCACCTTGGCTAAAGGTGCACTTCTATTTTATGAACAGCAACCCCAAAGCAGAATACTGCCATCACCATTCTTCACCATGCGGATGGTGTTCTTTTGGTGATGCACAGTGACGTTAATGTGCCAAACAAACCTATCGGTATTGTGGCCAAAATGTGCAACCTTGGTCTCATTCCACCATAACACATTTCCCGACATGCATTTGGGAGGCCTCATGTATTGTTCTTGAGACATTTGCCAGACCTGGATGTTGTTCTGCGTGTTACAAGGCTACCATCTTCCAACCCTACCCCATAGGTCAGACATGTGGAGAATACAGGAGATTGTCGTTATATGTAGTACACAAGCAGTACTTGCCAGAGTTCCTGCAAATCCTTTACTGTTGCTGTAGGTGTCCTGGCAGTTACCCTGACCAGTGTAGTTCTTGTCCTTCCCTACATTTGGAGTGATGTCCATTTCATTGCAATGTCACTGTTGGCTCATATTTTCACCACTGTTTGATGACTGTCTTCACTGTGTTCCATGGTATATGCAATGTTGTGGAAATGTGTGTGTACCCTTCTCTGGGCTGATATCTCTCACAGATTTGATCCCCTTGCTGCTTTGTAAGCTCTGTGCAAACTATGGCTGTTGCTGTTGCAGACAACTAAGTAAATATTACAATAATCCTGGTAGGACAGCTGACTGTTATATGCTGTTAGTCAAAGAGTGTCTGTCAGTGATGGCGGATGTGGACCCAAGAAGATGTAATGATGTCATCATATGCAAAGCTAATTCACCACAGTAGTACTTTCAGCCTGGCCACATGCATCCAGCTTCTTGTATGTTTTTAATGTGTCATAATTTTTCCCTGAACAGATTTGTCTGATAACAATGGAATTGTACAGATTATAGGTCACATGAAAGTTTGGAAGGGTTTGGAATTGTGTTCTTCTGCTCTCAATTTTGTATTTCACTAATACCTGCCATTGAAACAGGTGTGTGTACACCTTTTATATGCACTGTATAGCACTAATTTATAAAATATGCCCCTAGTTTTGGCCCTTTGTACCCCCCATGTTGTCAATCTATGTCTATATTTCATGCAATGACATGTAGTGTGGTATGCTACATATATGTGGCATCTCCTGCAAGTAGGCCAGTGTGATGACCACTGTGATGCATTACAGTTAACCCCACTACAAGTGAACATGCAGATATTGCAGAATAGCAGAGAGTAACAGGTGTGTGCATGGTCACATGCATGACCTCAACATTACTGGGATACTGGTGAGCCACAACAGGAAAATTACATACTCACTGGCTTCAGGCTGCTGTCCCACATGCAGACCAGAGGTACCTATGTAGTTGTGGGGGAGAGGTATTGTTAGCAGACTCACATTTGGCAGTGTTACAAGATGAATGCTACTTTTCTGCACATGTATATCACAAGCTGTGTTAGTACACAATTTTCTATCCTTCACCATAGATGCGCACTTGGGTGCATTACTAAACCACAACCACAAATGCAGTTTTACCTGAAATGTGCATCTAGATACTCTATAGCAGACAGTATTAGTGCAACAATATTAAAATTATGTGCACTGTGGCCTTACCTGGACACTCCTCGGCTGTTGCCTGGGTGCCACCTACTTATACGACTGGTGTTGCATTTGATGATTGTTGTGTGGAGGCTACCCCAATGTTGGCAAGGAGCTCTTCAGTTCTTGTAACTGGGATCTGTGTAGGTGGGCCCTCACCTGTCATGAAACGGTCCCTGGCCACAGCAGCAGCCCTCTGCCGGGCATGATGTAGCAGGTCAGTTGCACGATGCCTGACCTGCTCGTATGTGTGGCCATGGTGGCCCAAGGTATTGACTCTGTGGAGAAGTTTATCCCACAGGGTAGTCCACTCCTGCATATTTTGGCTGCTCTGGCCAAACAGCACTGCATAGTGTTGCAGGATGGCTTCACTTATTGCTGCATTCTCCTGAGCAGTGTAAGACAGTTGTCTTTGCATGGCACCTGGAAGACATAAATGAGAAAATACATCACAGGATCTCAGGCATTGGCCAGAGTCATTTTCAGAGCCAGCACATCAGCATTGCCTATCATCAGCCACCACATACCACCACTTCATACCCCTGTTCTATCAGCACAATATGAACCTGCATTGCACTCTTGGTCCTGATCTGTCATGCAAAATCTGAAGGTAATGTTACTCAATGCTATAAGTCTAAGCCTCAAAATGCACTCTCTCAAGGCACTCCTAAAATGGAAAACATCGATATCTGTGCAGTAACTGAGACCTGGTTCAAAGCTCCAGAGAGTACCCCTGCAATACCAGGCTGCAACTCTTACCACACTTTTCGGCCACCAAACCAAGACCAAAACACTAAAGGTGGAGGAGTGTCCATATTCACCAAGGATATTCACACCTCCAGGCTAGTTGTCCAACACAATGCATCTGAAATTCTCCAGGTACAACTAACACTAGGTAAGACTGCAATCCAACTTGTAGCTTGCTACAGATCCTTCACCATGCCCCAAGATTCTCACTACACCTTTCTAAACATACAGGAAAATATTAAGATACAACCAACCACCCTAATACTGGGTGATTTCAACTACCCTGCCATTAACTGGGAAAACTACTTGGGTACCAACACCTTTTTCCAACGTTTCTTGGAATTCATAAATTCCAATGCCCTGGATCAACTAATCCATTGTCCCACCAGGGGCTCCAATATCCTAGACCTGGTCATTACCAACATGGGAGATAGATGCTCCACACCAGCAGTCACCCCCTCCTTAGTCACGTCAGACCATAAGCAAATCACCCTTGACATCCACATCCCATCCCCATCCCCCAGTAAGGAAACCTCCATAAAAAACTTCTCCAAAGCCAACGTCATGCTACTCAAGTCAGAAATGACAAACTTCAGGACACCCATGCAGACGAGAGCTGAAAGTTTGACTGCTGAATCCTACACTAAGGCACTGTACGAGCACATCCACTTGTGCATGAATCGTGCCATCCCAAATAGAACCAAGATGCTCTCCTCCAAAAAAAGAAAGCCAATCTGGTGGTCCCCTTCCATAAACAAACTATACAACAGAAGAATGAAACTGTTGCAGAATAGAGGAAAATCCCAGGATGCAAAAAACTCCCTTACCAGCCTCAGTAAAAAGCTGAGATCCCTCATAAAATCCTCCAAAGCTAGTTATGAAAATAAAATTGCCAAAGATTCCAAAGACAACCACAAGGCATTCTATAGTTATGTCAAGAATCTAAATGGCAATGCTCAGATATGCTCTGAGCTGCAACAGAATGACATTAAATATACTGATTCCAAGGATATTGCCAATATCCTGTCAGATCGATTTAGTGCCAACTTCATCCCTCTCTCACCCCCTAAAGGGCCCACCTCAATAGCAAAAGATTGCCAAATTCCAGTAATCATGGCCACACAGGTAGAAACTGCACTCTCCAGAGCTAAGAATACAGCATCCATGGGACCAGATGACATCCCAGGCTGTGTATTACATGAACTACAAAATGAACTGGCACCTCACCTAAGTGTCATGTTTAATCATAGCCTCACCTCAGGCTTCATGCCCACTGAGTGGTGCACAGCTACAGTTATCCCACTCTACAAGGGGGATCCACCTTGGATCCTGGGAGCTACCATCCCATCAGTCTGAAAAGCCTGATCTGCAAGGGCATGGAACGCATTATCATGGAATTTATCAACAAAGATATTGGCAACCTTCAAATACTGGACCCCACCCAGTTTGGGTTCATCAAGGGCCGATCTTGTCTCCTGAACCTGATTGACTTCTTCGAATCAGACTCCAGAGCAGTGGACGAGGGTGAGGCAGTCCACACAGCCTATCTGGACCTCACCAAGGCCTTCAACACTATCTCCCACTCTGGAATCATAGATAAACTTACTAAGCTGGACATAAATCCCTATGTCACTCAATGGGTTGCCAACTGGATTACTGACAGAACCCAGACTGTAAAAGTAGCCGACTCCAAATCCAGCTCCAGACAAGTGACAAGTGGAGTACCTCAGGGTTCAGTCCTGGCACCACTCTTGTTTGGCATCTACTTCTCTGAAGTACAGGCCAACACTAAGGGAATCTGGCTAACAAAGTTTGCAGATGGCTGCAAACTGGGAGCCATTATTGAATCCCCAAATGATGTGGATATTCTACAAAAGGGCCTTAAAGAAACAGATGCTTGGTGCCAGAGCCATGGGCTCAAGCTTAATGTCAAGAAATGTATAGTTATCCTCTTTGGGAAAAACCATGTACCCATTAATTACTACATAGGTGGCAGTACACTAAACATCAAAAGTGTGATGAGAGACTTAGGGACGCAAGTGGACAGGGGTCTCACCTTCAATAACCACATTGCCACAACAGTCAGGAAATCCTTTGATGTGGCACACCTCATCACCAAGGGCTTTTCATCCAGAAAAAAAGGAGATCATTGTCCCACTGTACTCATCCCTCATTAGACACATTATGGAGTACAGCGCCCCATTTGGTATGTACCTCACATGACATCTGCAACAGCTGGAATGGCCACAGAAATATCTCACTAAAAGAATCACAGGCCTAAAGCAGATGCCCAATACTGACCATCTAAAAAAACTCCAGCTATACTCTGTGGCATGGACATGCTCCACTTAAAGAAATCCCAATCCCTCAGAGCCACACACTCCAGGGATCTAAACCTTGTCATCACAATGCACAAAACATGCTGGAGGGATAGGTTCCTGACCCAGAGACTCCCCATACTCTGGAATAGAATGCCCATACATGTCAAGCACAGCACCTCCTTGACCCTCTTCAAAAGGAACCTTGACAATTGGATGGGAGATAGGAAATTCACCCCAGGGATCACATCAGTCACTCTGCTAGACAGGGGTCCAGGGAAGTAAATATTATGGGAAGAAATATCCAGGGAATTGTTATGGCTAGGCTTGAATAGGCCCTAGGATCGATAGCCTAGTACCAACCTATGAACCTATGTTCCACCAATTGAGGGCCAGTACATTGCATAAACCACCATTCATCATTCATGTTTGTGTAGAGGGATAAAAGTAGATATCTTCCTTGCAGAAGGGATGCCAACGGTGCTCAGGCTTTGCTTGCATACAGTGTGTAATGGAGCTGGAGGCATATGCCTGAGTTCATGTAGGATGCAGACAGGAATGTTCTCAGGTCCCATGGAGACCTGCTTTTGTTGACTTTGATTAGGCAGCATGCACCTGCTCCCATATGATGAGGGGAGGGTTGCAGGTGCTGTGCATATCCACCTACACTGATGGTGAGCCAGGGAGTGATGTTTGCCCTAAACCTGTCTGCATCAGGTTGCCTATAGCTATGGTGTATGTGTATGTGGTGCGATTGACCACCATTACAGGGTGGGTTGTGTTGTCACCTCTGAGATTGCAGACATATGTGAAGATGGCCTTGTGATTGCCTTTGGTGGATATGTCCAATTTATGCTCATAGTTAGCCTTACAGTAATCATGGTCATATGGTCATTCAGACTAAGGTTGACTCACTGCCAAGTTGGTGCCTGCACCTACTCTGATCTGTACAGCTGACATAGCAACCAATCATGTGTTTTGTGTATTGCTGCTGTCCAGAAAAGGGGATTACTGTACTTTATTGCTGAGTCCATACAGCTATGTCGGTGGTCATATGGCTGTGTGTAGTAGGCATGGATAAAAGCTCATAACATGGTTGGACACCTGTAGCATGTCAACATGATACTCATGCGTATTCTACTACCCATGTCTGTGTCAGGGCAATGCAACAACCAGTAGCTGTAGAAAAAAACTCTGTTGGATGCACAGTAACTAACATTACATACGTACAACATGTACAGCTTATTTAACTGACATTTTGCATCCCATGTCTGTTGTTATGAGGCAGCCAGATACACCTACTCATACTGACGTGCACAGGTAATACCTGATATACATTTCTGTTCTATGTCAGTGTGGCACACTGTATTCACACCCTTGATGCCCACATATCCCTCTCCACTCGTTACAGCAGGACATCTGTAGTATGCCACACATACATGGGGGCAATGGGACAAAATTAGTGACATTGTCTTCATATTGTTGTAACCACTTGATTCTTTCAATAGCACAGTAGCCTTTGCATTGACAGACACACCTTGGAGGATGTCCAACGCTCATATGGCAGGAAGGGAGGAGAAAGGCTAGGAGTGTGGTAGTGAGGGTAGGAACCTTTAATGTTGGCAGTATGACAGGTATAGGGACAGAGCTAGCTGATATGATGGCCAGAAGGAAGGTTGATATACTGTGTCTTCAAGACACAAGCTTGAAGGGGAGTATGGCTAGGTGTATTGGAGGCAGGTCAGACTTGTGCTATCATGGTGTGGATGGGAGGAGAAAGGGGTAGGGGTTATCCTGAAGGAACAGTATGCCAATAGTGTTTTTGGAGGATAAAATGACTGTCTGATAGAGTCATGTTTATGAAGCTGGAAATTGATTGTGTAATGATGAATGTTGTTGGTAAATATGCTACACAAGTTGGTTGTGCAATGGATGAGTAAGAGGAATGTGAAGTCAGTTGGATGACAGGGTGATGACTGTACCCAAGGGTGAGAGAGTGGTGATTGCAGAAAATTTTAAGGAGCATGTTGAAGGGAATAGAGGAGATGAGGAAGTGATGGGTATGTATGATGTTAAGCAAAGGAATGCAGGCGGCGAGATGGTAGTGGATTTTGCAAAAAGGATGCACATGGTTGTGATGAATACATACTATAACAAGAGGGAGGTGCATAGGGTGACATACAAGAGTAGAGGGAGATGCACACAGGTGGAGTATATCCAATGTAGGAGGGCCAGTTTGAAGGAGATTGAAGACTGTAAAGTGGTGACAGGGGACAGTGTAGTTAGGCAGCAGAGACTGTTGGTCTGTAAGATGACATTGATGATCAAGAAGAGGAGGAGTGTGACAGCAGCACCAAGAATCAAATGGTGGGAACTGGAAAAGGGTGATTTTGAAGTGAAGTTCAGGGAAGAGTTAAGACAGGCACTGGGTGGCAGTGACGGTTCACCAAATATCTGGGTAAGTACAGCAGAGCTAGTAAGGGAGATGGCTAGAAAGGTGCTTGATGTGACATGTGGATGGAGAAAGGAATACAACGACACCTGGTGGTGGATTGAGGAAGTACAGGACAGTATACAGAGAAAGAGTTTGGGGATGAAGGAGTGGGATTGTCAGAGATGAGGAAAGTAGACAGGAGTATAAGGAGATGAGATGCCTGGCAAAGAGAGAGGTGGTAAAGCTAAGGATGAGGCATATGATGACTTGTATGACAGGTTGGACACTAAGGAGATATTAAATGACTTATACCAGTTGGCTAGACAGAGAGATTGAGCCAGGAAACATGTGCAGCAGATAAAGGTGATAAAGGATAACAAGGGAAACATACCCACAAGTGAGGATATGGACAGAGTACTTTGAGAGGCTGATGAATGGAGAGAATGATAGAAAAATGGTTGGATGATGTGAGTATGGTGAATCAGGAAGTGCAACGGCTTACCAAGAAGGAAGTAAGGATCACTATGAAGAGGATGAATACTGGAAAGCCTGTTGGTCCACATGACATACCTGTGGTGGCATGGAGGTGTTTAGGGGAAATGGAAGTGGTGTTTTTCACCAGATTGTTTAATGATATCTTGGAAAGTGAGAGGTTGCATGTGGTGTGGAGAGAAAGTGTTTGAATACCATTTTAGGAAAAAGGTTGATGTGCAGAGCTGTAGTAACTACAGAGGGATAACATTAATCAGTCACAGCATGAAGTCATGGGAAAGAGTAGTGGAAGCTAGGTTAAGGAGGGCAGTGATGAGTAGTGGTCAGCAGTATGTTGTCATGCCAGGTAAGAACACTACAGATGTGATGTTTGCTCTGAGAGTGTTGATGGAGTAGTACAAAGAAGGTCAGGAGTTGCTTTGTGTCTTTCTGTGTGTAGGGAAAGCATATGACAGGGTGCCTAGAGGGGAGTTGTGGTATTGTATGAGGAAGTCATGACTGACGGAGAGATATATGTAAGACTGGTACAGGATATATACAAGGGTGGTGTGACAGTGGTGATGTCTTTGGTGGGCATGACAGATGCATTTAAGGTGGAGGTGGGATGACATCAGGGATCAGCTGTGAGCCCTTTCTTATTTGCAATGGTGATAGGTTGACAGACAAGATTATACAGGAGTCCCTGTTGACTATAATGTTTGCAGATGACATTGTGATCTGTACTGAGAGTAGGGTACAGATGTAGGAGACCCTGTAGAGGTGGAGATATGCTCTAGAGAGGAGAGGAAGGAAGGTTAGCAGGACTACAAAAGAATATGTGTGTGTGAATGAGAGGGTGAATAGTGAAATGTTGAGGATGCAGGGAGTAGAGTTGGCAAAGGTGGATGACTATAAATGATTGGGATCAACATTTTAGAGTAATGATGACTGTGGAGGACAGGTGAGGATGAGAGTACAGGCAAGATGGAGAGGGTGGAGAAGAGTGTCACAGATTTCTGACAGATGAGTACCAGTAAAATTGAAAGGGAAGGTCTACTACAGGGTAGTGAGACCAGCTATGTTATGTGTCATCGACAAAAAGGCAGGAGTCAGAGTTGGATGTGGCAGAGTTACAGATGTTAGGATTTGCACTGGTTATGATGAGGGTGGAAAGGAGTAGCAATATGTATATGATGGGATCAACCCATGTTGGATGGTTTTGAGACAAAGCCAGACAGGCAAGATTACATCAGGTTGGACATGTGCTGCAGAGGGATGCTGAGCATATTGGGAAAAGGATGGTAAGGATGATGCTGCCAGGTGAGCGGAAAAGAGGAATGCCTCCGATAAGGTTCCTGGATGTGGTGAAAGGTGACATGCAGGTGGTTGGTGTGACAGAGCAGGATGCAGAGGACAGGCAGAAATGGCAACAAATGATCCACTTTGGCGACCTCTAACGGGAACAACCAGAAGAAAAAGAAGGATATGTTGTAATGTCAGTCTTCACAGATTTGCCAGTGATCTACCAGACATAACACAACTGTATGAGTAAAGTACTACAAATTTGAGGTAAACATATGGTCAGTGTGCATAACACTGGACAGTTTAATGGTATGAGCTCAGTATATCACATGCAGTTCAACATACAAATGTGCAACAGTATTTTACTATGCAAAGACCATGTAAAGGTCTCTCACATTTCTGAGACAACCAAGTATATCATGGTTGTATTCACAAGTAAGATATGGATATGTACAACATTCCAGTAGCTGGCCTAGCATTGTCACAGTCAGTATTGTTCAACACACACTGCAGTAGTAGTCATATGTGAGCCATCCTTTCCAGGGGTTACTCTGGGGCCTGACCTATGATCTATGTCATTGCAGACAGACCCAGATGCTATGGCCATAGGTTCTGATCAGCAATATATCAGTAGGGCAAGTCTTGTTGAGACATATATGTTAGAGTTCCTATTTCCCCTTCTTACATACCCCCTACTGCAGTCCATTACATGATTACTTGTTTGGCATACCTGTTTGTTTTATTCAAGTGTAGGTGGTTATGTCCTGCTTAGCTTTTATTTTTCTTTTTGCTGTTTCTCTCTCTCTCAAGGATGTAGGGTGTACATCTCTTTTGCATACTGTAGGCAGCAGCTTGCCTTTTGTAGGTAATGCTCATGAGCAGCTGACAGCCTGTGCACCAATTCTTGTCCCCACTTGATAATTGCATGCAGGACAGCTGTATTGTTATTCATATAGCCCATGGCATGGCAACACACTCCTAAAAATGAGTACATCATGTGAGCATTGGCCCTTTTCCTTGCTAGTGGGGAGGTCTTCATGGAGGTGTGTGAACGACAGCATCACAGAGGGTATTTGGAAATACCTCTTACAACCAAATCTGTGGAGACAGGCCAACAGACTGGGGGAAGATGTTCCAGACATAGGGATAGAATGTAAGTATTGCTGTTATACATTTGGATTAATGCTAGTCTAACAGGATTTGTGTGGACATGGAGTTCCTGGGTGATTTTAACTGACAGTGTTATGTGTTTGACATAACTCTCACCTGTAGGGCTATCCACAGAATGGCCAGAATTTGTACTCCTATGTTTGGTGTGTTCCTCAGACATTTTTTTTGTCTTTGGAAAATCTGTAGCATACTCTGGGGATTGCAGTCAGTAGCTGCTAACATCCATTTGTGTTTCTGATCTCATATCCCTTGGAAAAGATATGTTACAACTAACTCTGTTACAACAACAAAATTCTCAGTTTATAGCAGCAATATTTCAAATATGCCCCTGTTTTTGGGCCTCTGACCCACAATTATCTCAGGCTTTATTCATATGTCATGCAGTAAGAGGTTGTTAGGTATGGTATATGATTATTTAGTGGCTACATTCCTTGTCCATATGTCATGCAGTAAGAGGTTAATAGGCATGGTATATGATTATTTACTGGCTACATTCCTGACATTATCCCAGTGATGTATCAGACTGCCAGACATTATCTGGAAGAGGATTTATAGATGGGGGAAAGCCTGGACATTCTGTGGGACTCTGTACAGTTGAGAGGTTTGTGTATTTCTGGCAATTACTGACAGACAGTCCGGATTGTGTAGCAATGTGTTGCGTCAATGTTATTTGGCCTGTGTAGGGAGGAGCGTGGATGTATGTGTTATGGCTCCTTTTCTATTTGCCTGTGCGTTCTGCTTCTGTTTCTGGTGGTCTATTGGCTGTATATGTTTGTAGGGGCAGACTGAGACATGTCCCATACCACAATCAGGCATCATACTACACTGTGAATTGGGCCAGTATATGTGGGGGTAGTGTGTGAGTGACAAACATGTTGAGATGTTTTTGTTCACAGTCCTTATACTGTACTGTTCCTTTGGCTTACTGCTATCTTACTGTGACTGTGGTTGAATGGTTGTGGATATGCACTTTCACACTGGTGTCTGTTTTTCAGTGCTGTGACATCCCTGTAGTGCCTGATATATTTGTCAATACATGTGTGATCCCCCCCTAGGAGATTTGGGTTCATGTTGTGTCAGTCTAACTGTAGTTGGACACTGCTTGGTGACATGCTTAGCAGCTGAGTGCAGTTTCTGTAATGGGATGTTATGTCCAGAGATTTGTAGGATGTAATGTTGCCTGGCCCCCACAAGTGTTGTGTATTTCTGACACATCATTTCATTTCATTTCATTTCAGTCACTAACTGGGAAGTAATTGAATGCTGGACTTGTGCTATTTCAGTCAATATATGTTAGGACAGACATGAGGGTGTTACTGCAGCAACTATGTCAGCTTATCTACTCCAGTATTTCAGATATGTCCCTATTTCCATGGCTTTCTCCCCCCACTTTGTCAAGCCTGGCCCAAGTTCATTGCACTAAGGGGTTCTGAGCATACCTTAGGACTGTCTGGATTGTTGCAGTATGTCCAGGTTTATTGTTCATATTTCTGGTCTGTTCCACAGATGCATGTTTTTCATGTCCCTGGTAAATCACTGTGAGGATCTGAGGATTTCTGACAGTAAATGATGACATACATTTCAGTTTCAGAACTCACATCTATCAGAACATGTATGCTGAAACAAACCCTGTCACTCTGGCAACATTTTACATATATAATAGCGATATTTCACTTATGTCCCTAGTTTGGTCCCATTGTCCCTAATCTGGACAGCCTTGGGCCAGACTTCTTGCAGTAAGAGGTTGGTAGGTATGGTTTTGAGGTATGACTCCACTACATGTTATGAGTATATATATATATATATATATATATATATATATATATATATATATATATATATATATTTATACACATATATATATATATATATATATATATATATATATATATATATATATATATATATATATATATATATATATATACAGATATATATATATATATATATATATATATATATATATATATGTGTATGTATGGGTCCATGTCAGATGGACAAAAACCCAGATCACAGATGACCAAACGACCACATCACCGAGACGACATCGCCAACAACATGTATCCCCGACAACGGTGAGTAGTGCAGAATGGGAGTTATTCCCATTCACTCACTGTAGTGCGATATCAGAGTTGGTATATTTAAGTAAGGGGGTGTGGGGTGCTGCGGGGTGTGCAGGAGGGTTACCCCCCTGCTAGACACATTTTAATGTGTTTTTTTAATGTATTACGGGAACAGGAATGTATTCCGTTCTGGAATGCATTGACTTACCATTGTTGGGGATGCATGTTGTCGGCGATGTCATCTCGGCGGTGTGGTCATCAGTGATCTGGGTCTGGGTTTTTGTCCATGGACCCATATATATATATATATATATATATATATATATATATATATATGGAGAAATTTATATATATATATATATATATATATATATACATATATGTGTTTTTCTATATCTGTATAGTTTCTCTCTCTCTCTCTTTCTATATATATATATATATATATATATATATATATATATATATATATATATAATCTGTATATTGTATATGTATATCACTATTTATATTATGTATATGCTTGTCCATATATATGCATCCCCATACATATCTATATGTGTATACATATAAATACAAAACATGACTGATTCTACAGAATCTTTTCCCTACTGTTGAATGAGCATATGTTTGAAAAAGCATCAGTGATCCCTACCGTTCAAATGGTGCTGTGGTACATTGGTTTACAGGGCTTTGGGTTCAAGACATGGCAGGGCTGGTAATTTTGTTGCTCTTACACCCACATGATTCTTTAAAAGAAAAGAGAAAGGGGTGCTACTAAAGTGGGGGAAAAGGAACATGCAGAGGGAGGAACAATATGACAGATAGCTACGGATGTGGAGGATGGGTGTACAGAAGGTCCATTTCTGTTCATTTCTTATACAGCAACAGCTGTGCATTTGTAAAGAACTTGGTGTTGAATTTGGACACTCAAACCCCAGAGGGAGGGGTGAGGACAACAGAAATGTGTTGTTAATCCTGCTGAGCATTACTAACCATTGCTCACAGTTCATTATTATAATATACCACACTAATGACTTAATTTAGCAAGTGTATATGATTTCCATTACATGACATGGGTGTATGTGCTTTCATTACAGTAGCAAGGGGTGTAACTATACTGTATGGGACACGTGTATACATGGGTGTTTTCATATGTTACACCAACTACACTACCCTGGGGGACAAAAATAACTTACCACATATTTTAATGTGAACATAGCACTTTTAACACTGCTTTCCCATGTAAATTTGGATTGCTTGTTGTATTACTCGAACTATGTACACCTGCATGCAAAGCTGGGGCTCTGACCACTACACTATCTTGGTTTGTGGACTTGAGCTGTATATTTTTATTTATCACCTATTAGATATTAATATTATATTACTATATTAAAGGGAAACTATTGAGGTTTTTGGCCATGTTATTGATGACTGCTGTCATGACATGATGGCATGCATTTCAGTTTCAGACTTGTATCCTTGTGAACATTAATGCTAATGTATAACCTATTTTCTATCAGCTGTCTGTCTGTCCTCTGGCAGATGGGAGGACACCGGTGCTCAGGCTGTGGTTGACTACACTACAGAATGGGTCTGAGAGCCCATGCCTGTGTTCACATTGGATGCAGCAAGGAATGGTAGCAGGCCTATGGAGACCTCTATGTGTTGCCTTTGAGAGGGCATTACAGACCTGCTTCCTGATCATGAGGGGAGGGTGGTGCTGTACATGCACATGTGTACCTATGGGGAGATGGGGGGTGATGTTTGCACTTCACCTGTCTGCAGCCGTTTGCCTATATCCATGGCATATGTGTATGTGGTGTTATTGAGCACCACTACAGAGCAGATATATGTGTGTTGCCTCTGGAATTGCAGACACATATCTGGAAGGCCTAGTGATTGGCCTTGGTGGATGTCTCCAGTTTGCACTCAAAGACAGCCTTAGGGTACATCACCTGTGACCTTATTTGCTTGTACAGAACAAGGTGACATGGCTTCTAATGAGGCAAATGTTCCTTCTTGGCCTGCCCTGCGATTATTTCCACCTATGATGGTGGTTGTGTATTGCTGCTGTCCACCACAGGCATTCAGCCTACCTAGAGGGGGTTGATGTTGTCCTGTCGGGTATTTCTGAGGCTATAAAACTATGTAGGTACCCACATAGTATTGTGGTATAGGCCTGGACTCTGCTGCTAGTTCCAACATATGGATGCCCTTCATGTGGGCCTTGCCCATTTTCCTTGCCTGTGCGGGGGACATTATGGAGGTGTGGGGGTTACAGCTTCATAGACAGTAGGTGGAAATACCTCACAGGACAGGACATGTAAAGACAGTCCAACAACATGGGGGACAAAGCTCCAGAATTGGGTACAGATTGTATGTCATTAGTACTGATATAGACATGAAGGGTTGCTAGATTGATATTGTTCATCTGGACATGCATTTACTGGGTGACCCGACATCTGACAGTGATATGCCTCTGACATACCTCTCAACTGGCATGTTGTCCACAGACTGACCAGATGTTTGCCTGTTATGCTTGGTCTGTTCCTCAAACAATATCTGTTTGTGTGGGGCTGGTAGGATAATGTGAGGATTGTAGTCAGTAACTGTTAACTTCCATTGGTGTTCCAGACATCATAACCTTCAGGGAAGTTATGTTACAACAACACTTGTAACACCAGCTACTGTTTCAGTTTGTAACACCATTATGTGTGATATCTTTCCAGCCCCCTGCCTCACAAGTATGTCATGCATTGTCCAGATGTCCTGCACTATGAGGTGCTGAGGTATGGTATATCATTAATTAGCAACTGCACTCCAGTTATCATGCCAATGACCTGGCCGACTCCTGTCCATGGTATGCAGTGGTGGCCAGGATTAGGGTTCCGCACCCTGGTGATTCTGTGTCAATCTGTACATATGACAGTTATGTATGTTTAGCCATTGTGAGAAGATTGACAAGATTGTGTAGCAGTGTTGTGTGTAGATGTTTGTTCAGCTGGGTAGGGAGAGTAACAGATGTGAGTGCCATACATCCTTTATATATCTGACTTTGCATGCTGGTACAGCTGCTGGTAGTCTATCAGGTCTGCATGCTTGTAGGGGCTGACTGTGCAATGCCCTGTAACACCTCAGGATTCCCAGTACACTATGAATTGGACCTGTATATGTCGGTATAGTGTGTGACTGGCAGTCAGGATATGTTTGTTCAGTCAGTCATTCTACTCTAGAGTTCATTTTGGGTACTAATATTTTGCTGTGACTGTAGTGCACATGATTTTGAGTGGACATTTTTGCACCACTCTCTGCTTTTCACTACAGTTCCATACCTGTAGTGCATGCTATATTTGAATATACATGGGTAATTGTTCAGAGGTGATGGGGGTGACATGTTGTTCTTACTGCACTTCATAGGGTGCTGGGTGACATGTTTGGCAGCAGTCAGGGGGTTTTCATTCTATTACATCACTGAGGTCATAACTCTACACTGTCTAGAGGCTTAGACACTGTCCAGATGTGTGGCTCATATGTTCGGTCTGTTCCCCAGACAGCTGCTGTCCTTGGCTAATCAGTAGGATACTCTGGAGAATGCAGTCAGTAAATGCTAACATCCATTGGTGTTACTGACTTCATATCCCTCAGAAAAAGATATGTTACAACAAAGCC
>NC_056737.1:889591040-889611040 GCF_019279795.1 Protopterus annectens
CGAACAAGAATGCCATAATGAGGCACACGCACAGACCAGACTTAGAGCATGTGTTTGGGAGGCTCAAGTCACAGTTCCAGTGCCTGGACGCATGCGGTGGAGCCTTGCAGTACTCACCAGCTACATGTACTCAAGTTGTCATCGTATGTGCCATGCTACACAATATGATCCTGCAGAAACAGCTGCAGTAGGAACAGCATGGAGCAGGGCCATGCAGCCCCCCACCAATGCCAAGGTATGCACAGGCACAGAGTGACTCAGAGAAGAAGCAACCTGAGCCTGCCCCAGTTGGCAGATGGAGGTGTGCCCAGTATGCCCTGGCCTTGGTAAAGAGGCAATGCATAGCACATACACTGACACAGTAGGGACCCAGGGAATGTCACCTCTCTCTGACTTGCACATACAGTAAAAGGGATGCCAAACATGACACTACCTGTGTACAACCATGTATAGGGAGTGTACTATGTGCATCTGACATAGGCAGCCCTCCAGCACCATCCTCAATACTGGCACACCCACAAGGTAAGTCACTCAACCTACCAATTGCCGAATGGAGTAGAATGTGTTGTTACCTGTATCTATGGTATGGATGTGAGCATGCAAGGGAATTGGGTGGCTGAATGGTATGCCAGCAGATAGTAGATACCTATAGTGGCACCATGAGATCTGTAACAAATACTGGTGTCACTATAGTAGCCAGTACTACACAGGGTGACAAAACCCATTGCAGGAAATGTGCTGGGCCACATGTGTGTCCATATGACTCACACATGCCAGTCAGGGAGGTTCACATACCCAACCACAGTCTCAGCCAGCAGGACAGGTGTAGACAAACACAAACAAAGGCTGTGCTATTGCCTCTGAATGATGCCTATGGGTAACCTCCCTCCAGGCCTACACAGACAGACTACAGCAGGTCAGGCTGTGGGATGTTAGTTCTGACGGGTAGGAAGTCAGAAACTAGTATGTAGGTCAATCAAAGCTAAGACCTGTAGTACATTGTTATGCCTCTAGTCAGCATGAAAGGTAAGAATACAGAATGAAATGGAGTACCTGACATACCAGTACAGTCATAGCAAATGTGTACAAGTGTAAGGTTTACCTCCCATCTTATGTAGAAATGTAGAAACAGTCAGGTATGTCCCCAGTTCTGTGTAGAAATGTAGTAACAGTCAGGTGTGCCTCCGAATCCTGTGTAGAAATGTAGAAACAGTCAGGTGTGTCCCCCCCACTCCTATGTAGACATGTAGAAACAGTCAGGTGTGCCCCTTCCCCCAATCCAGTATAGAAATGTAGTAACAGCCAGGTGTGCCACCTCCCAACCACTGTGTAGAAATGTAGAAACAGACAGGTGTGCCCCCTCCCACAATCCTGTGTAGAAATGTAGAAACAATCAGGTGTGCTTCCCCCAACCCTACCTAGAAATGTAGTAACAGTCAGGTGTGCTCCCCCAAACCTATTTAGAAAGGTAGTAATGGTCTGGTGTGCCCCCCCAATCCGATGTACACACGTTGTAACAGTCAGGTGTGCCCCCCCCACAACCCTATGTAGACATGTAGTAACATGTATGTGTAGGTATAATACCAGTAGATCCGAGATGCCCAGAGGTGGCCAAGGTAGCAGGATAGGTTGCAGCATTTGCACAATATGTAGGTATGTGTGTGTTATGTTGGTGTGTGTTTCATATTGTGTGAGAGTGGTCAGTATGTATGCATGTTGAGGAAAGACCTGGTGGCCATTGACCACTACTACTGATGATAGGGGCAAGTCCTCACAGCTGCAGTGTCAAAGACAATTCCCACCAGTATAACACATGCTAGCAGTAAGCCATTGTAAATGTATGGTGGTAATATGTGTCACCATCTGAAAGACTGACATAGCATGGCTGTTGGGCTAGATATATAAGCAGTACACAGGGGAAAGTACCCCAGACATACAGTATATATCGTGTCACTGTGAAATGGAGACACCCTTGGAATTGTACATACAGGTATGCATCACATTATCTGGTCCTGTAGTAGGGGATACCAGTGTCGTCTGCCCGAACACTTGCAGATCACGAAGGAGTTAGGACTGATGTATTGGGAAACAGTTGATGTACCTGCACATGCCAGCATAACTGGAATGCCCCATGCATATCTGTGTGTCAGATGCAAGTAGTGTCCATAGCACATATGCACCCAGCTCACGCAAACACCACCCACAGGTACCTCTCTGGTTGTATCCCATATGACCTCACCTGTATATGGCAATAGCAAAAGAATGCAGCATGCAGTGCAGGTGTCCCATGCAGGTGTGTCCCTAGCTGTAGGTAGCACCCTGCCAGCATCCACACCACCCGATCAAGACTTGATCAAAGGTATTGGCATGAACACCTAGCACACCTACCCTGTTACCCCAGGGGAATATACTGCATGGCATTCTGAGACTGTAGGACTGACAGAATGCAATGGCCTGCCACATGTGGCCTGCATCAATACCTAATGGCCCACAGGCCTCTGCCAAAGGCCTGTGTCTCAAACGTACTGCCAATGCATGTTATGTCATGGACACCCAAATAACAACATAACACACTTCACATAAGCTATATGCAAGGCCATGTGGACAAAGCACAGTAACATGTCCACCATGTCCCACTGCATGAACTGTAGACCAACACCAACACACAGCTGTGATGGGATGATAACCTTAGGGAAAGTATCAGAGAATGTATGCATAATGTATGGAAGAGGATAGAATAACAGAGGGGGGTGGGAGCATGGGCAGCATAGAATGTGCAAGGTCCTACACAAAGCTGTGTGCACACACTATTCCTGGCTGCAAACACATAAATGGGTGCCTACATCCCTCCCCGTCACCACAATAGGGGTAATGTCCTGACTCATGGCCCCTGCCTCTGGGTAACCTGTGTGAATCTGTACAGCTGTGAGGTATTGCCACAGCAAGATAAGGCCATACTGTCATGTCGATGGATGAACAAATATGGGATCCTCTGCCAGCACTGTACTAAGGTGCTGAACTGGATGGGTCTATATTAGAACATCGAAAGTTCATTATTTCGAATGTTCTAACATCAAACCCTATTCAGCAAACTCTGACAACATCGAACATTCAGAACAGCGATTTTTTTCCTAGGGAAAGAATTCACTGTTCCAAAACACATAGACACAACACAAGCACACCAAACAAACAGCAATCCACACACATACACCCAAAATCTTGCAGCTAACCCTACACTAAACTGTACAAACACCACTAACTATCCACTTGCCTTAACGCAAACCCTAACCCTAAGGTTCGTCACTATCACACACTCACCTCACCCGCTCTGTAACCCTAACTCACCTAACCCGCCCTAACCCTCATGTCCACACAATCGCACACATACCTCCCTCGCACCCTAACTCTAACTCACCTAACCCATGCCCAATTGCACACTTACCTGAACCCGACCCATAACTTTCCACCACAGCACTGAAAATAGCGAAATGACAGAAATGGACAACCGAATTCTTTCCCTAGGAAAAAATTGTTATCTGTCGTTTCACTATTTTCAGCTTTCTCTGAATAGGGTTTGATGTTAAAACGTTCGATATAATGAACTTTTGATGTTCTAATATAGACCCAAACTGGATACACAGACTCAGCAGCAAGTGTCTGCAGCTCCCCCTCCAGAATGGCATAACTTACCATGAATATGTAGGCGTCTGCCCACAATACTGGCCTCAGCTGCAGTCACTCTTGTCCCCCAAGACATCACTGTGAGCAAGAATGTCCACCTGACAGTACATGAGGACAGAAAACATCATGGTGTATAACAGTACACATGTCTGAATATCTCTGCTAACAGCAGTACCGTGTAGCTGAAGCAGCACAGACACAATCACCTACAGTACACACTATCCCTTGCACAGTTTGTCCCCATATTGCCAAATGATCAATGGATACTCTGCAGAAACAGTTTGCTACCTGTAGATGTACAACATAAAGGTCTTCACTGGAGTACAAACTACCTGGAATTGGTCCACACATTTAATACAGAAGGGCATACTGGGCATGCTCACACACTTAAACAAATGAAGCCCATGTCTGCAAACAACAGTGGACCATACATATCTGGCAGTTGCAGATGTTAGTGCATGCACTCCTCAGCATGCACCAGTCATGCTTTGCACACACAGTGGATAGGAATACAGACATATATCCAAGGACAACACTATAATAAGCCAAAAGTAGGTGTACATAGATGTGTGGAAGAGAGTGACTGTGAGAAGAAGCCATCCTTTATGAGGCCTGTCCCACCCAGCATACAGCCAAATGGCTACAACCACATGAGGTGTAAATGTCACTCACTGTACACATTAGCCACCAGTATCCATCATCATTACAGACTATGTGGTGCAAGTGATAGCTGTGTGACATGACTGTACAAGGAAGTAGTCATCTAGCAGTTGTATACACATACCTGTGGAATATAACCCTGCGTGTGGCTGCATGTGGTGTATCAACCTCTAGATAAATGGATTATGGCCCATGCACACACACTGCCCTACTATGACAAGTCTGCTGAGGTCATCCACTTTGAAATACACCTTTGGGAAAAGTGTAGCCCAGTAATCTCTGTGGCATGTTCTATAACTGTGTACTGCTGTAGTGTGATAAACTAGTTAGGCAGAAGTGCTAATCCCAGGCATGCAACTGTGTGTGTTTGTGTGTGTATGTGTGTGTGTGTGTGTGTGTGTGTGTGTGTGTGTGTGTGTGTGTGCGCGCGCATGTGCGTATGTGTGTGTGTCTCTGTCTGTGTATCAAGCAATGCTTTTAGGCTAGTCACACTCACTATAATTCAAATGCCCTACTTTGGCAAAGCTGCTGATGTCATTCACTGTGAAATACACCTTTGGGAAAGGTGTAACCCAGTAATTTCTGTGATGTGTCCCATAACTGCATACTGCTGTAGTGTGATAAACTAACTAGGTAGGAGTTTTAATTCCAGACATGGCAAGTGTGTGCGTCTCTGTCTGTGTAGAGACCAATACTTTTTAGGCTACTCATGCTCACTACAAATCAGATGTCCTACTTTGGCAAGCCTGCTGATGTCCTTCACTGTGAAATACACCTTTGGGTGAGGAGTACTCCAGTAATCCCCGTGGCCCTTCCTATAACAGTGTAATGCTGTAGTGTGATATAGAGCTCTTGTAGGGGGTTTATTCCCACACATGGCAGGTGTGTGTGTGTATTTCTGTGTAGGGAGCAATGCGTTTTAGGCTAGTCACACTCACTACAATTCAAATGCCCTACTTTGGCAATCTTGCTGTTGTCATTCACTGTGAAATACACCTTTGGGGAAGGAGTATTCCAGTAATCTCCATGGCATGTCCTATAACAGTGTAATGCTGTAGTGTGAAATAGAACTTGGGTGGGGGTTCTCTTCCCACACATGGCAGTTGTGGATGTTTTTGTGTGTGTTTCTATGTCTGTGTAGGGAGCAATGCTTTTTAGGCTAGTCACACACTGCAATTCAAATGCCCTACTTTGGCAATCCTGCTGATGTTATTCACTGTGAAATACACCTTTGAGGAAGGAGTACTCCAGTAATTTCCATGGTCTGTCCTATAATAGCATAATGCTGTAGTGTGATATCGAACTTTGGTGGGGGTTGTATTTCCACACATGGCAGTTGTGGGTGTTTTTGTGTGTGTTTCTATGTCTGTGTAGGGAGCAATGCTTTTTAGGCTAGTCACACTCATGCAATTCAAATGCCCTACTTTGGCAATCCAGCTGATGTCATTCACTGTAAAATACAACTTTGGGGAAGGAGTACTCCTGTAATGTCCACGGTGCATCCTATAACTGCATAGTGCTGTAGTGTAATAAGTTAGTTAGGTAGGAGTTCTAGTCTCAGACATGGCAGGTGTGTGTGTGTGTGTGTGTGTGTGTGTGTGTGTGTGTGTGTGTGTGTGTGTGTGTGTGTGTGTGTGTGTGTGTTTGCCATTTGTATCCTGTGTGGAGGTGGTTGTGAGTGTGTAACAACTGGACTCATTGTGAAGCGGGTTTTGCAAATTTCTTATTTGGTGGCCGTAGTATATGACACAATGTCCACTGTACAGGGATAACAGATGTGAAATAGCAGAGAGGATGGGGTGCAAATCCATACTCCTACATGTGACATCAAGGCCAGGTGAACAAAGTTAGCAACCCTTGTATTACTCAGAGAACACTCTCAACCCGCGTCTCAATGCACACGCACACTTGTCTAGGCAACAACTGCTATGTTGGTAGTACCCTGCATATTGCCCATTGATAGTAACCATGGTGTGATTACAGTGGGCTAAAGAGGGCATGGCACCCTGTCCATCAGTCCAAATGGCACATACATGCAGACAGTGTACCTTCCCTATGTTCCCCACTGGACATCTCTAACACCTGTAGTGCCATCAAATGTGACCCACAAAGGACATACCATGCCTAAAACACATGCCCTGTATGGACAGATGCCACTGACTCCAGGGAATACCTGTATCATGCTATCAATGTAGGTGCAGGGTCAACCTGCTGTCCATTAACAGTTCCCGCCACATAAGGCCAGGACTGGCACATCTGATGATAACAATCTGTGTACACAACATGGGCCAGACACCCCAGGTAAAGATCCACATGTCACTGTACATGCATGTGGGATGTGTGCACATCCCAGACACCATCCATGTCACAGACTAAGGAACACATACATGGCAAGCAAGGCACAGCAATGGCCACACACAATAGTTACCAAGGTCACTGGATGGTGAATACAATACCCACATGTGTGGGCACATCTAGACACTACATCCCTGAGCCACACTACAGACCATTGTCATGTGGCCTGATGCCAAGGTATACCCATCACCTAGCCTTGTATAGCCATCTGACACAGTCGACCGCTACACATCTGTGAAGCAATGCACCCATACATGTCAGTACTGGCACCCTGTGTCTGTGTGTGTGGTGTATAATGCCTATGACCATATTCACACTCACTACAATCCCCATTGGCATACTGAAACATGCTGTCTGATGTCAGACACCTCCACATACCTTTTACCCATATAACCTCTGTATAACCCCTGTGGTGCATGTGATACCTGCACAGTACTGTGTTGTGGCAATCTAACTAGTGATGAGTTGTATTCCTGACCCTGCCAAGTGTGTCAATGTGTGTGGGTCCCTGAGAGAGTGTGGCTGTGTTGACACTGACACCTGTTCATGTGAACACCTTCCGTATAGCTACCATATCACTGTTGTAGATGTCACTCACGATCACATATACGTTTGGAGGGCTCCTCAACATGTAACCTATGTGGTGTATCCAATAACTGTACAGACATGTGATAGCAATACATAGTCAGTCGGGGTTTGATACCCTGTACAGATAGGTGTGTGACACAAAAATGCTTAAGTTTTACTCTCCCACCCCTCCCTGACATATTTTTGCCTCTGTCTGCCTCTGTCACTCCCTCTCTGGTGGATGTGGAGACTTATACATGCTTTGCTTAGGCAGCAGCATGTGTATTGTAAGTGATGCTTATGATCAGCTGATGGCCTCTGCACGGATTGTAGCTCTCCTCTAGCTGATTGCATGTGGAACAGCTGTGGTAACATTCTCATAGCCAGTTGCATGGAAACACACTCCAATATCTAGGAGCATCATGTTGGTGTTGGGCTTTTTCATTCACTGTCAGCAGGAACTAGATCTGTTGTTTGGTAAACAGCATCACAGATGGATTGGGGATTTATCTCTAACAACATACACTGTGGAAACAGGCCAACACACAGGAGGGGGATGTGCCTGACTTGACTATAGACTGTAAGTGCTGCTATACTGCATTTGGAATCATGTTGGTTTAACAGGGTGTGTGTGGATATGGCTGTCCTACATGTTTTAATACCTGTCATGTCAGTGCTATAGTTATGAGGAAACCCCCATCTGTAGGGTCATCTGCAGACTGGGCAGTGTGTGGTGTCTTTTGTTTCTTGTGTTACCCACAGAGCACCTATCTGTGAACTGCAGAAGGTAGTGTGAGGATTGCAGTCAGTAGATGATGATAACCGTGAGACTTACTGACTTCATATCCCTCATAGAACATATGTTGCAACAAACCCTGTTACAACAGTAAATTTATGAGGTTATCACAGCAACATGTCAATATTGGCCCTGTGTTTGTGCCTCCAGCCACAACTCTGTCAATGTTTGCACATATATCATGCAGTAAGAGGTGCATATGTTTTGTACACCATATTTACTGACATCAAATCTGATAACAAGCCAGTGAGATATCAGACTGCTACACATGTTATGTATAGTAGGGGTTATATTTGAGGACATAACCTGGGCATTCTGTGGTTGTGTGCAGAGTACTGAGGTCTGTGTACTTATGGTGACTTTTGACAGTGTGTGTATTGTGAATATGCACCTTGGCCTGTGTACAGACTGTGGTAGATGTCATTGTTCTTGGTCCTGTTCTTTCTGATGTTATATGCTGCTCCACTGTATGTTACCCTATCAGCTTACATGTTTGTAGGGCCAAACACACACACATGTCCCATACCACAGACAGGAATTGGACCACACTGTGTAGCGGCCCAGTATATGTAGAGTTAGTGTGTGAGTGGCGCATATGAGGATGGTGTTGATCTGATAGTCCATATACTGTAATATTATGCTAGCTTACCATATGTTGCTGTGGCTGTGTTTGCATTGGTTGTGGTTATGCACTTTCATACAGGTGTCTGTTACTCTGTGCTGTGACATGCCTGTAGAGCCTGCTATATATGCAGGTACATGTGTATTCCCCCATAAGAAATGTAGGCCAGTGTTGAGGCAGTCTGCTTGTAGCCTGCACAGTGCTTTGTTACATGCCTAGCACCTTAGTGTACTTACCCAGTGAGATGTCATGTCCAGATACTTGTCAGATGTACTGCTGCCAGGCCACCATAACAGTCATGTATGTCAGACAAAAAAGTGGGATGCTGTACAAATGTATGTCACTAACTAGTGGGTAGTATGTAGCCATGGCACCTCTGTACCAGTGGTTATTATGTGTCAGGACAGACAGGGGTGTGTGAATGCATAACCTATGGGGGCAAGTGTATGTATACCAGTATTTACGTGATATGCCCATCTACATGGCTGTTAACATCCATATTGTCAGGCTTGGTCCACATGTCTTGCACTAACAGGTTCTGTGTATACCTCTGGACTGACCAGAGTGTGTCAGACTGTCCACATATATTGGCCATATCTCTGCTTTAGTCCACAGGAGCATTACTGTGGTAGCAGTGGTACTGTACTATGATGTCCTTAGGATGTCTGTCAGTAGCCAATGGCACACATGTTAAAAGCATATGTGACCTCCCACACACACCATGTCTGTGAAGACAATCCCTATTACAGTAGCAATAGTCTACAAATATACCTGCAATACATACCTGACATCCCCTTGCACTAAGAGGTTGGGACTATTGGGGCTGAGGTAGGGCTCCACTCTATGTTCAGGACATATGGTGAGCATACATGTATATATAATTATCCATATATCTATATAGATATATAGACATATACATATCAACACACATAGATGTATATGTATATGTACAAATATATACATATAAACACTCAGATATATACATATACAGAGCAATATATCTCTACACATACAGATAGAGATACATATGCACATATACATATAGATATCTATATATATATATTGACAGTAATAGGTATATCAGAATAGATATGTATACACATATAGTTATAGATATCTACATATATACCCGCATAAATAGGCATATCTGTACACATAGGATGTGCATACCTATATAGCTATATAAACATACATATATCTATATACATACATAAACATCTCTCTATATATGTATTTCTATATACGTACATATGAAGAGATGTGCACATGGCCATATGTATGTTGCACTATACAGATGTGTATACAGACATATGTATGAGTATACATGGGTATGTACATTTAGACATATATCCACCTATGATATGTATATATCCATATTCCTATCATGTGTAAATCTCACGGTTGTGTATACCCTCCCAGATGTATCTCACCATATGTATCTGCTAAGTGTACATTATGCTAAAACAACATATGTGATGCAACAGTCATATTAATAACAAGTACTACACAATTGTGGAAGTAAAAGCAATTGTTTAATACTACACAATATGTGTATTGACAGCTATATTGGTAAAACTACAGCTGTCTTCACAGTTGTGATGGCGTAGTGGTTAAGTGCTGTGACTTTAGTGTACAGGGTCCTGGGTTCAAGACCTGCAAGGGCTGTTCATGTTGTTGCTGGGCAGAACAAGGGCTGTCAGATACAGAGTGATTAAGGCAGTTTTGAGCAGCCTTAAGCATGTTTGCATGGGTTTGCATGAAGCTAAGCGATGCTAAGTTATGGATAAATGTACAGGCTTTTACACAGTGTAGGCTTCTCTTACCAGTGAGCAAATTAACTCAGCTGTTATATTGCAGCAATGTTGATACTTGCTAAGCATGGCTTAGCCCTGTTAACCAGTTCACACCACCCAGTCTGATAACATAGCAGGGTAATGACATCTGTAATAAGTGTATGTAATGCCTTGTACAATACATGCGCATATGTGCTGTCATTACAGTAGCAAGGGGTGTGTGCCATGTGTGGGACACAGATGTATATGAGGCATGTACAGCACTGTTAACCATGTGAATGTGCTACATACAGGGGTAGTAGCCCAGGGTACGTGCTGTCACACTGGCATGTAGTGTATCATGGCAGTACTACTGTTGACAGTGCTTACCCAGGCAAGAGCAGAGTGCTAAATATAGTACTGACAACAGGCACATCTGCAGGCATAGCTGGACTCTGAGCCCTCCTTGTTGTATCCCTGGTGTGTGATCTGTGTCACAGTATATACCCCTTACTGGGTAATGATCTGACATGTGGAATGTAACTGTAGACTACTGTCTGTACAGCACATGTTAGTGAGGGCTTCTGACATGTAGTTATGGCATACATATTGTTGTCAAATGTCTATCTGTCAACACACTCATCCTACTGCATAGCTACTTGCCAAACTGATGACTGTCAGTCCCTGTACAGATGTGCAGATGGCAGGTATCCAGCTGGGATATGTACAGGCAACCTAAGCTTGATTGACACTGACATGTCTGCCCAGCTGTGTAAGAACTGGCACATATAGGAGATGTCACCCTGTACACACCACATGCCACTAGTACCTCCACTACACTACCACAGTCAACAGAATATGCTTGGGTGCATGTCTCCATCACAGACACTAACCATGTGTTGTAATGCATGTTGCATACATATCAACTTGATCACATCAATGGCCATGTGCAGGAAGCACCTGGAGGACTGGCTGATGCATGTCATTCTTACCCTGAGGGTCATAGTGTCTGTTGATAGATTGCCTGCTGCCACCTGGCAGGTGGCAGGATACCATTGTACACACAACCTCTACACAACCCACCTCTCCTTGGATAATAGCTAGGTACACAACTATGACCACCTGCAGCGATGCACCCATGTACATGTGTACGTGTACATGACTGAGTATAGTAGTGTCTGTGTGTTAGAACACCTCTATTTGGAAATTCCATGAGGGCCTTAACAACCAATGCAACACCATTGTCATAGTCAGTTGTGGCTGCTGCTGTATGGGACATTACATGTACCCTGTTAAGCTCCTCCCCATACCGGCTACATGAGCCATGCAGTACCAGCACAACAGTGTTGTACAAATAGGTTGATAGGCATTGGATACCCATTGTGTTCTGGCATGTGTGTGTATGTGTTCATGTCCCATTGCCACACAGTAGTAGAGATAGTGTTGTTGCTGCCCATAGGTAAGGCATGACAATGCAACACCCTACTATGCGTGTGGCATGTGCATTAGATGCATATACCTGTAGTACCCCTGTTGGGGTATACTATGGGTTGTATCGCAGTCGCAGCCAATATGTGATGGTGGGTGTAGCAGAGTGTCATCATGGGTTTCAGGGAGTACAATATCCACTGGGAGATATGGGTGCTGTGTACACTGTCATTACATCAAGGTACACCCGGTATGTGCCCCATGTACCACGTTATGGTTACCACTGTCATCATCAACCATACAGGTAACTGATACCACAATCCAGGCTAGTTATGCATGTGCTGTGTGCAGTTTACCTGCAACACATTGGACACATGGTCATGTTAGTTAGCAGCGATAGGCCCTGGTCTCTTGGATATGTGTCTGCCTGTTATGTGTCTGTTAATGTGTATATGAAGGTATGTCACACTACGTATTGTCCATATACACCCATTTCATCCACCATTAGCATACTGTACATGTCTGGGGATGTTCTGCATGTAACATGTAACCTGGGACACACCTTACCCTAAATGTTGTGTGCTGTGTTCAATGTAAACCACACACTTTAGTATAACTACATAGCTCAGTAGGGGTCTAGTCCCAGTGTTGCCAAGTAACAGTGTGCATGTATGTGGATGAGTCTACATCAGATTGCAGGGTATACATGCCCCAGCGGGTCACCTGTCCATGTGGCACAGGCAAAAACAATTTTAGTGACCTGTGACATGTGTTCAACTGTACCCCAGATATGTCACAGCCATGGTGTCACCACAGTGCCATACCCTGTTGTGGAATATGACTGCAGACCATCCTCATGCTGACACATGCACACCTACAACACAAATGGATAACATTACAGGGACCACAATTAATCAGTGTTACTAAATAATGCAACATTGCTGGATGGCTACACTACCTGACATATATGCATTACACTTCACTTCTTACAACATGTTACACTGCAGTATTGTGGTACACTGTAGTACAGTTACCGTATGCATTTTGCCATATTGGCTTGTCCCTGCATTGATGGTATGGATGACAGGGATGTGGCACAAGTATCATCATATGCACAGGGCATCCTTGTGCTGACACATGTACACCTACAACACAAATGGATAACAATATAGCGACCACAATCAACCAGTGTTAATAACAGCTATAATGCATCATCACTGGATGGCTACACTACCTGTCATATATGCATTAGACTTTGCTCCTTACAACATTTTACACTGCAGTACTGTGGTACACTGTAGTACAGTTAGCACATGTGATAACTGTATTACAGTGTACTGTGGTACACTGTAGTACAGTTACCGCATGCATCAGAACCATATTAGCCTGGCCCTGCATTGATGGTATGGATGACAGGGATGTGGCACAGGTATCATCACATGCACAGGGCATCCTTTTGCTGACACATGTATACCTACAACACAAATGGATAACAATATAGAGATCACAATCAACCAGTGTTGCTAACAGCTATAATGCATCATTGCTGGATGGCTACACTACCTGACACATATGAATTACACTTCACTCCTTACAACATGGCACATTGCAGTTCTGTGGTACACTGTAGTACAGTCACCATGTGCATCAGAACCATATTAGCCTGTCCCTGCATTGATGGTATGGATGACAGGGGTGTGGCACAGGTATCATCATATGCACAGGGTGTGATGTTGGTTTGCCAGAGGCCAAGGGTGGGCCATACATTTGACACCATGTGTGTGGGTGAGGGGTGTACTGCGATGAGCTGGGTGTGGTGCTGTGATGTGTGTAAAAATGGGGTTGCCCTAGGTGTGTTTTTATACTGTGTGGGTATGCATGCACACAGTTCTGCCATGTGGCTTCCCCACACAAGTGTCTATGGATAGCTGAAGACCATACCTGGCAAGGTGTGCAGTTCATTGCCCTTGGCCATGGACACATGGACTGTGCCTTCCAGGGGTTCCAGGAGTACATCCAGGTACAGGCCTCGACGTGCTACTCTCACCTGCTGACAAATGTCCGCTGGTACCAGGTCCATCCTGGGACTGGCCAGGACCATGTGCATGTGGTCTGCTCTGGTGTGGTGTGGACAGCATCCCCCTGCACTGTTGGGGCTGGTACTTCCACTATGGGAGCCCCTTGGTGTCCTAGCACTTCCACGTTGACTGCCAGCTGTTGGTGTTGCTGGCCTACGTCCAGCGGCTGTCACCATACCTTCACCATACATTCAAGCATGGACACATCACGGCCGATGAGGGTCATCAGCTCACCATGACATCTATCCATGAGCTTGGTATAAGCAGAGATGGCACCAGACAGTTCATGGATGTTGTCGCTTACAGATGTAAGAGAAGTCCTCTGCAGCCTCAGGCACTGTCTGGTGCAACATTCCATACGTGCCTGCACTGCCATGACAGCCTGAAACATGCACCTGCTGGTATCAGCTATGTCACCTCTGCCAGAGGCATGATGTCCAGCGGCCCTACCATGATCACCCTGGGACATCTGCCTATGTGGTGCCCTGCTGGACATTTGGTTATGCCTGCTATGACCAGACACAGTAGGGCATGGTTACCACACTTTCCTGTGCACAGCCACAAAATGCCAGTTCTCCCTTCGCTATGGCCACTGGTGATGGGGTATGTATAGGCACAGTAGCTGTGTGCAGGGCTGGGGTGGCTAAAAGGGGAATGTCAAATGATGGTGGAGAGTCAGCCCCTGAAAACCCCACCTGTGCCTCAACAGTACTATCATCATCTTTGGTGTCTTTATGGACACCATCATCAGGTTGCATTCAGAAGGGGCCCTGACCCACCTTATCACCTGTGGGTAAAAATAATCAATGCACTTTAAAAGCTGTACAGCATTGCCTAACAGTATACACACACACACACACACACACACACACACACACACACACACACACACACACACACATACACACACACACACACACACACACACACACACACACACACGCACACACACACACACACACACACACACATCTCCGTAATACCTACCTGTCCATGACTTTACAGACAGTCCCACACATATATGTCCATGTGTACCCCATCCTGCATCACACTTGTTAACATACACACATTGATACCACTCATTAACATATCAGTTCTCTAAATGCCTACAAAAGTGGTCACAACACAAGACCTGTTACTACATTGCCTGCCTGACCTGTGTGCAGTGGTTTTAGATGGCCTCACTGCTGTCATTTGGTGTTCACCCTGTGTATGTCCGGACATCATGAGCATGGCCAGTATATGTGTGGGCTACTATGTTCTATCCATAATATTGTGCACAGGTGTGTCATGTGTATGTAATGCTCAGTACATGCCAGATATGCTGCTCAATCAGCCTATCATGTGACAACTGTAATATATGGATACAGTCCCTGGTGTTGACTAGTTCTTCCCCAATGCATCTGTAGTGCTGCATACATGGGTTGTAGGTGACCTCTCTGCTGAATGCGATATTAAGGGTATACCTGGTGTCTACCTTCCATCTTGATGTATTTTCCATGCTACAGACCATATTATACTATCAGCTGTCCTGTGATTACACACATGGCAAGTATTCCTGGTGTGTAATGTGGTAGTCCATGTACTTGTACTGCATGATCCCAGAGGGAAGTACTGTTGTATGAACACCCCACAATCACACATGTGCATACATGGCCAGCCGCACAAACACACACACATGCACACAAGCATCCTACATATATCAACCTCCCTCCACTTCACCAGAGTGACCCTACAGACAAACTAACTACCCACCAGGACACACACACACACACACACACACACACACACACACACACACACACACACACACACACACACACACACACACACACACAGGTAAGGTTGCAGAATAATAGTACACACAAACCTCCTATTACCCCTCTGTCAACATGCATAACATATGGTTCCCAACAGCATGCAGTGCAGCTATAGACAATCCATGCTAGCAACAGCATACATGTGTGTGATGCATGTGCCATGTCACTAGGTGAAGCCCCTTCCCCTGGATATCACTGCACCCATGAACACCATATTGCTGTGCACCTGTTCTGCACCCTGCCATGTACTGTGCACCACACCTCAGAGGTGTACAGCCCATTGCTGAATGTGTACTACTTTGTCAATTATGTCAGCTTTAATGCTCACAGCCCCTATGTTTTCCAGCAACACATACCTGGGATGATTTGTTGACAGATGTCATTTGTGAATGCTTGATGTCTGATTCACAGCTGTCAACATAAGCGGACCATGTATGACCAATCCAGTACTCTTACACTGACAACTATCAGAGCATACCATGGATATGGGGGTGTGCACACCCTTATTAATATGACACAACCATCCTTGATCTGCCATGGGACCACATTACCGCATATCTTAACAGTACATGAGCCTGATATGTGACATATGTCCTGTACTTTCACATGCAGTGTCTACAGAATGTGTTAGGTGTGCGGATGCTGACCATGATGCTTACACACCATCTGGGCATATGTGTGTACACCCTTATCATGACAGTTTATTGCACCTCTTGTTGCATGTAGTACAGCAGTCACAACTCCTGGCAGGGGTATACCAGCGTGGGCCATCTGCATTTGCCAGTATATGTTCAGTCTGCCCTACACATGTTCCCCTATTCTGCATGATTGCAAAGTCTACTCATGTGCACATTCCTTGGTGTTCACACACTGCCGTCACTATTGCTGTGGGGGTAGAGTTATGGCTGCCACAGGTCCTGAACCTGACTTTGTGCAGATACAGCCATTCTTAGCATCCTTAGGATCCCTGCTGCAGTACCCTGGTGTGTCATGCTGACACCCCTCCCCCCTCCTTCAGCCTTTTTGCAGATGCATGACAAGTAAGCCCTACACATGTGTCACTTTGCAGTGTCTCATACACTGAACACCACATGGTACAGCCTAGTCCCAGCTGATACTGTGGACCACTGTAATGCCTTATGCCATAGTGTATCTCTGCAGCAGTTGCCATTGTCCTACAGGTATATGCACTGGTGATGCACTGTGTATGGGTGTTGTTCCAAACATGTCCCTACTGTAGGCCATGTCCCCCACCATTATTTTACTCCCTGTGGATACATTCCATAATGACAAGATGTTAGTTATCATGCAGGTGTCTAACATACCCTTCCAATACCCCATCATGGTCACCCCTGTGATGCCGTGCATTTCACAGCAACAATATGTGCACATGTACAGCATGCATTCTGGGCAGGTGTGTCAGATGTGTGCAAGGAATATGCCATTGCCATTACATGCCCAGTGTATTGGCAAGCATCTACATAAACCATACTCACCAGCTACAGGCTACTGCCTTGGTGGTATCCCGGTGGGACCTACATAAGAGGGTGAGAGATACAAAGTCAGTAGCCACAACTGTGCCAGTGCTACAGGGTGGGTGCAGTATTACAATACATCAACAGTATATTTCCACAATACTACCACATATGAACATCTGTTTATCACTACTATGCAGCAACAAAATATATCTATGACGTCAGATATGCATGATCTACCTGTTTCGATGAGGATGTATATGCAACAGTGGTCTACAGATGTGCCCTGTGGCCTTACCTGCATGCTCCTCAGCCGGTATGTGGCTGGCACCCACCTCCACAAAGGTGTCTGATGGTTGGTGGCTGGCTGGATGGACAGGTGCCACGAGGCTGTCCAGGAGCTCCTTCACACATGTCAGGGGATGTTGGATGGTATGGCCCCCCCTGTAGTGAGGTGATCCCCCTGAACTGCAGCAGCACGCTGACAGGCATTGCGAAGCAGGTCAGAACAATGATGCTGGACCTGCTCATAACTGCAGTTGTGCAGTCCGACATCATCGACCCCATGGACTAGATCATTCCACAGGGTGGTCCACTCCTGCTTATTATGGGCAGCCCGGCCAAACAAAGTTGCAGATTGATGAATGAGTCCATCCAGCAGGATGTCATTTTCTGTTGCTGTGTAAGCTGGGAGCCTTCCATGAGACATTGTGCTTGAAAGACATAAAGATGGACACAGGTGTGTGCCAGTCATGCAGCAAGGTTGCCACAGTTCTTAATACACATCACTGTCATCCCCCCACCATATCAGTGACAACAAACCGTACACACAACTCAATAGGTATGGCTACAGCATACCTACCAGTGGGGCAGATATTGTACTGTAGCATGCTTTGTGCAATGTGTTTGTAGCCATATTTCCTGTGTGGACACTATCATTGCTGGCCTTTTACAGACTATTCACGTGCATGCCATTGTCAGGGCCACAATGGTTCCAAATATGCCATTGGTATGCTTGCTATGTGTGTGCTGCACATCTGACATACTGTGTTATTGCAGTTAACTATGCATGCTGTTCGACATGTTCTGGGATTGTGTAGACTATTACTACCCAGATATGTTCTATAACAGTGACACAATAGCATGTATATGCACTATTGGCCAACAGAACCACCTCTCCAAACTCATCTGTCCATGTTACCCGGACACATCACTTGTGTGTCCCACCCTGGGGCCTCCTCATGTACTGGTCCAGCAATACCTTCAGGTGGAACCAACCCAGGGGATGTTGTCCCCCCCAGGAGCACACACAGACATGTTCCTGTCCCCTGAGGTCAGGTTCAGGGTCTGTTCCATAACGGGTTCCACAGACACATGTGGGATGTGTTACATCACTCTGAGGCACCAAGTACACATTCACAGGGCCAACATGCTCCTTCTGCACAGCCTTCAGGCCAGGCACCTTCAGGACATGGACTGCTGTTGTGAGTAGCAGTGGGTGGTAGGCTTGTTCCCATTGTGTCCATATTGGGGCCCATGGGGCTTCCACATCACAGACCACATGCACCATCCAGGGTGTTTACCCACCACATGTGTCACATACCACCCCTGTAGGCTGTCCTCTATATCCACCAACCCTGACCACCTCCAGAACTATACCTGCCATATTTCCCCATATTCCTATTCTGTACTTCACAGACAACGGCAATGTGGTCCCAACAAGGAGTTCACATGTGACATACCCATCCATGTTGCACACACTGATAGTTGTAGATATCTGTGTGTATTGCTATGTGTGCTGTTTCCTCGCACAATGCATGCAGCACTGTGATAGTAATATAGGGGACATGTATTTACATACATATATGTTTGTGTGTGTGTTTGTATATATGTAGACATGTGCATATATATCTATATATGTGTAGATATATGTGATGTATATATGTGCTCATATATATGTCTGCACATGGGTATCTGTATATTTGTGGACATACATGTAGCTATATAGATATATATATATATATATATATATATATATATATATATATATATATATATTTATATATGTATATATGTATATGTATTATATATATATATATATATATTTATATATGTATATATGTATATTGTATATTTATGTATTATATATATATGTATATATGTACACATATGGATACCTATATCTGGGGTAAATTCAGACATCAGGATCACAATCTCACAACACCTTCCTGCACAGCTGCACCATTCTGCCTTGCTACAACACAGACAGGTGCCACATATGGACACAGCCTGACATTAAGGGCGTATAGGTAGGGCTAGATTGCAGGTAACCCTATTACACACCTGTGGCATTCCTGCATGCTACAATACAGATTAACCTGAGTATCCTTGCTAGGGGTGGGCTGTAGATCCCACGTGTCCATCATAATGGCATTACTTCCACCAACAGGTATTGGCCACGTAATATACATACTTTGCCATTGCACAACGCACACTATGATGGCTTACATCTTATCAGTCAGTGCTGCTCTGCACGGTTAATGGGTATGGGCCACTACCCACAGGGACGGACTCTATTGTCCTTAAAAGTTGTTCCGGTGGACATCATTACAACAACACCAGAAGGCACATATACATCATTCCACATCATCTATCCCATTATTATGGACCAAGTACTATGGTCAATTACATACATATATACTTCACATACCTGTTATGGGAATGCAGACTCTTCTGGATGTTTTAT